>NW_027420548.1:0-13265 GCF_009905375.1 Apium graveolens
ACAAATTATGAAAAAAATCGAAAAAACGGGCCGCCTTAATTTTTGCTCCAGACCTCGTGTACTACCCCCTTTGAGGATTATTCGGAAAACGAGTTCGATTCATTTCAGCTCCGATTCACTCCCGGACGACCCCGAATGGTCGCGAATGCAATTTCATAAATCCACATGGACAAATTATGAAAATAAATAAAAAAAACTGGCCGCATCAATTTTTGCTCCAGACCTCGTGTACTACCCCCTACGAGGATTATTCGGAAAACGAGTTCGATTCGTTTCAGCTCCGATTCACTCCCGGACGACCCCGAATGGTCGCGAATGCAATTTCATAAATCCACAGGGACAAATTATGAAAATTGATCGAAAAAACGGGCCGCCTCAATTTTTGCTCCAGACCTCGTGTACTACCCCCTACGAGGATTATTCGGAAAATGAGTTCCATTCATTTCAGCTCCGATTCACTTCCGGACGACCCTGAATGGACGTGAATGCAATTTCATAAATCCACAGGGACAAATTATGAAAAGAAATCAAAAAAATAAGTCTCCTCAATTTTTGCTCCAGACCTTGTGTACTACCACTACAAGGATTATTCAGAAACCGAGTTTCATTCGTTTCAGCTCCGATTCACTTCCGGACGACCCCGAATGGACGTGAATGCAATTTCATAAATCCATAGGGAGAAATTATGAAAAGAAATTGAAAAACGGGCTTCCTCAATTTTTGCTACAGAACTCATGTACTACCCCCTACTAGGATTATTCGGAAACCGATTTCGATTCGTTTCAGCTCCGATTCACTACCGGACGTCCCCGAATGGTCGTGGATGCAATTTCATAAAATCCCTACGGACAAATTATTAAAAGAAATCAAAAAAACGGGCCGCCTCAATTTTTGCTCCAGACCTCGTATACTACCCCATACGAAGATTATTCAGAAATCGAGTTTGTTTCGTTTCTGCTCCGATTCACTCCCGGACGACCCCGAATGGTCGCGAATGCAATTTCATAAATCCATAGGGACAAATTATGAAAAGAAATTGAAAAAACGGGCCGCCTTAATTTTGCTCCAGACCTCGTGTACTACCCCCTATGAGGATTATTCGGAAACCGAGTTACATTCGTTTCAGCTCCGATTCACTCCCGGACGATCCCGAATGGACGTGAATGCAATTTCATAAATCCATAGGGACAAATTATGAAAAGAAATTAAAAAAACGGGCCGCCTCATTTTTTGCTCCGTACCACGTGTAGTACCCTTGACGAGGATTATTCGGAAATCGATTTCCATTCGTTTTAGCTCCGATTCACTTCCGGACGACCCCGAATGGATGTGAATGCAATTTCATAAATCCATAGGGAGAAATTATGAAAAGAAATCAAAAAATGGGCCGCCTCAATTTTTGCTACAGACCTCGTGTACTACCCACTACAAGGATTATTCGGAAACCGATTTCGATTCGTTTCAGCTCCGATTCACTCCCGGACGTCCCCGAATGGTCGCGAATGCAATTTCATAAATCCATAGGGACAAATTATGAAAAAAATCGAAAAAACGGGCCGCCTCAATTTTTGCTCCAGACCTCGTGTAGATGTGGATCTCTCCACAAAGAAAGAAAAGAAAAAGAAAAGGGATAAGAGAAGAAGAGGATATTTCAAAAGAACACGATCAATCCAGAAACGTGAACTTTGAATCTCAAATTGCTTAGATCAATCCAGAAACTAAGTAATTTGAATCTAACCTTCAAAACAATCCAGTAATTGAAGTTTAGAGAAAAGAAAAACTACTCATAGTTTATCTCAAAACACAAGTTTTATATCGAGGATTATTCGGAAAACAAGTTCGATTCGTTTCAGCTCCGATTCACTCCCGGACGACCCCGAATGGTCGCGAATGCAATTTCATAAATCCAAGGGACAAATTATGAAAAATCGAAAAAATGGGCCGCCTCAATTTTTGCTCCAGACCTCGTGTACTACCCCCTACGAGGATTATTCGAAAAGAGTTCCATTCGTTTCAGCTCCGATTCACTCCCGGACGACCCCCAATGGACGCGAATGCAATTTCATAAATCCACAGGGACAAATTACGAAAAGAAATCAAAAAAATGGGCCGCCTCAATTTTTGCTCCAGACCTCGTGTACTACCCCTACGAGGATTATTCGGAAACCGAGTTCCATTCGTTTCAGCTCCGATTCACTTCCGACGACCCCGAATGGACGCGAATGCAATTTCATAAATCCAGGGACAAATTACGAAAAGAAATCGAAAAAATGGCCGCCTCAATTTTTGCTCCAGACCTCGTGTACTACCCCCTACGAGGATTATTCGAAACCGATTCCATTCGTTTCAGCTCCGATTCACTCCCGGAACCCCGAATGGACGCGAATGCAATTTCATAAATCCATAGGGACAAATTATGAAAAGAAATCGAAAAAACGGGCCGCCTCAATTTTTCTCCAGACCTCGTGTACTACCCCTACGAGGATTATTCGGAAACCGAGTTCCATTCGTTTCATCTCCATTCACTCCCGGACGACCCCTGAATGGAATGCAATTTCATAATCCATAGGGACAAATTATGAAAAGAAATCGAAAAAATGGGCCGCCTCAATTTTTGCTCCAGACCTCGTGTACTACCTACGAGGATTATTCGGAAACCGATTCCATTCGTTTCAGCTCCGATTCACTCCCGGACGACCCCGAATGGACGCGAATGCAATTTCATAAATCCATAGGACAAATTATGAAAAGAAATCGAAAAAATGGGCCGCCTCAATTTTTGCTCCAGACCTCGTGTACTACCCCCTACGAGATTATTCGGAAATCAGTTTATTCGTTTCAGCTCCGATTCACTCCCGGACGACCCCGAATGGACGCGAATGCAATTTCATAAATCCATAGGGACAAATTATGAAAAGAAATCGAAAAAACGGGCCGCCTCAATTTTTGCTCCAGACCTCGTGTACTACCCCCTACGAGGATTATTCGGAAACCGAGTTCCATTCGTTTCAGCTCCGATTCACTCCCGGACGACCCGAATGGACGCGAATGCAATTTCATAAATCCATAGGGACAAATTATGAAAAGAAATCGAAAAAACGGGCCGCCTCAATTTTTGCTCCAGACCTCGTGTACTACCCCTACGAGGATTATTCGGAAACGAGTTCCATTCGTTTCAGCTCCGATTCACTCCCGGACGACCCCGAATGGACGCGAATGCAATTTCATAAATCCATAGGGAAAATGAAATCAAAAAACGGCCGCCTCAATTTTTGCTCCAGACCTCGTGTACTACCCCCTACGAGGATTATTCGGAAACGAGTTCCATTCGTTTCAGCTCCGATTCACTCCCGGACGACCCCGAATGGACGAATGCAATTTCATAAATCCATAGGGACAAATTATGAAAAGAAATCGAAAAACGGGCCGCCTCAATTTTTGCTCCAGACCTCGTGTACTACCCCCTACGAGGATTATTCGGAAACCGAGTTCCATTCGTTTCAGCTCCGATTCACTCCCGACGACCCCGAATGGACGCGAATGCAATTTCATAAATCCAGGGACAAATTATGAAAAGAAATCGAAAAAATGGGCCGCCTCAATTTTTGCTCCAGACCTCGTGTACTACCCCCTACGAGGATTATTCGGAAACCGAGTTCCATTCGTTTCAGCTCCGATTCACTCCCGGACGACCCCGAATGGACGCGAATGCAATTTCATAAATCCATAGGGACAAATTATGAAAAGAAATCGAAAAAACGGGCCGCCTCAATTTTTGCTCCAGACCTCGTGTACTACCCCCTACGAGGATTATTCGAAACCGAGTTCCATTCGTTTCTGCTCCGATTCACTCCCGGACGACCCCAATGGACGCGAATGCAATTTCATAAATCCATAGGGACAAATTATGAAAAGAAATCGAAAAAATGGGCCGCCTCAATTTTTGCTCCAGACCTCGTGTACTACCCCCTACGAGGATTATTCGGAAACCGAGTTCCATTCGTTTCAGCTCCGATTCACTCCCGGACGACCCCGAATGGACGCGAATGCAATTTCATAAATCCATAGGACAAATTATGAAAAGAATCGAAAAAACGGGCCCCTCAATTTTTGCTCCAGACCTCGTGTACTACCCCCTACGAGGATTATTCGAAAGGTTCCATTCGTTTCAGCTCCGATTCACTCCCGGACGACCCCGAATGGACGCGAATGCAATTTCATAAATCCATAGGGACAAATTATGAAAAAATCGAAAAAACGGGCCGCCTCAATTTTTGCTCCAGACCTCGTGTACTACCCCCTACGAGGATTATTCGGAAACCGAGTTCCATTCGTTTCAGCTCCGATTCACTCCCGGACGACCCCGAATGGACGCGAATGCAATTTCATAAATCCATAGGGACAAATTATGAAAAGAAATCGAAAAAACGGGCCGCCTCAATTTTTGCTCCAGACCTCGTGTACTACCCCCTACGAGGATTATTCGGAAACCGAGTTCCATTCGTTTCAGCTCCGATTCACTCCCGGACGACCCCGAATGGACGCGAATGCAATTTCATAAATCCATAGGGACAAATTATGAAAAGAAATCGAAAAAAGGGCCCTCAATTTTTGCTCCAGACCTCGTGTACTACCCCCTACGAGGATTATTCGGAAACCGAGTTCCATTCGTTTCAGCTCCGATTCACTCCCGGACGACCCCGAATGCGCGAATGCAATTTCATAAATCCATAGGGACAAATTATGAAAAGAAATCGAAAAAAGGGCCGCCTCAATTTTTGCTCCAGACCTCGTGTACTACCCCCTACGAGGATTATTCGGAAACCGAGTTCCATTCGTTTCAGCTCCGATTCACTCCCGGACGACCCCGAATGGACGCGAATGCAATTTCATAAATCCATAGGGACAAATTATGAAAAGAAATCGAAAAACGGGGCCTCAATTTTTGCTCCAGACCTCGTGTACTACCCCCTACGAGGATTATTCGAAACCGAGTTCCATTCGTTTCAGCTCCGATTCACTCCCGGACGACCCGAATGGACGCGAATGCAATTTCATAAATCCATAGGGACAAATTATGAAAAAATCGAAAAAACAGGCCGCCTCAATTTTTGCTCCAGACCTCGTGTACTACCCCCTACGAGGATTATTCGGAAACCGAGTTCCATTCGTTTCAGCTCCGATTCACTCCCGGACGACCCCGAATGGACGCGAATGCAATTTCATAAATCCATAGGGACAAATTATGAAAAAATCGAAAAAAGGGCCGCCTCAATTTTTGCTCCAGACCTCGTGTACTACCCCCTACGAGGATTATTCGGAAACCGAGTTCCATTCGTTTCAGCTCCGATTCACTCCCGGACGACCCCGAATGGACGCGAATGCAATTTCATAAATCCATAGGGACAAATTATGAAAAGAAATCGAAAAAAGGGCCGCCTCAATTTTTGCTCCAGACCTCGTGTACTACCCCCTACGAGGATTATTCGGAAACCGAGTTCCATTCGTTTCAGCTCCGATTCACTCCCGGACGACCCCGAATGGACGCGAATGCAATTTCATAAATCCATAGGGACAAATTATGAAAAGAAATCGAAAAACGGGCCGCCTCAATTTTTGCTCAGACCTCGTGTACTACCCCCTACGAGGATTATTCGGAAACCGAGTTCCATTCGTTTCAGCTCCGATTCACTCCCGGACGACCCCGAATGGACGCGAATGCAATTTCATAAATCCATAGGGACAAATTATGAAAAAAATCGAAAAACGGGCCGCCTCAATTTTTGCTCCAGACCTCGTGTACTACCCCCTACGAGGATTATTCGGAAACCGAGTTCCATTCGTTTCAGCTCCGATTCACTCCCGGACGACCCCGAATGGACGCGAATGCAATTTCATAAATCCATAGGGACAAATTATGAAAAGAAATCGAAAAAAGGGCCGCCTCAATTTTTGCTCCAGACCTCGTGTACTACCCCCTACGAGGATTATTCGGAAACCGAGTTCCATTCGTTTCAGCTCCGATTCACTCCCGGACGACCCCGAATGGACGCGAATGCAATTTCATAAATCCATAGGGACAAATTATGAAAAGAAATCGAAAAAACGGGCCGCCTCAATTTTTGCTCCAGACCTCGTGTACTACCCCCTACGAGGATTATTCGGAAACCGAGTTCCATTCGTTTCAGCTCCGATTCACTCCCGGACGACCCCAATGGACGCGAATGCAATTTCATAAATCCATAGGGACAAATTATGAAAAGAAATCGAAAAAACGGGCCGCCTCAATTTTTGCTCCAGACCTCGTGTACTACCCCTACGAGGATTATTCGGAAACCGAGTTCCATTCGTTTCAGCTCCGATTCACTCCCGACGACCCCGAATGGACGCGAATGCAATTTCATAAATCCATAGGGACAAATTATGAAAAGAAATCGAAAAAAGGGCCGCCTCAATTTTTGCTCCAGACCTCGTGTACTACCCCCTACGAGGATTATTCGGAAAAGTTTCCATTCGTTTCAGCTCCGATTCACTCCCGGACGACCCCGAATGGACGCGAATGCAATTTCATAAATCCATAGGGACAAATTATGAAAAAATGGAAAAAACGGGCCGCCTCAATTTTTGCTCCAGACCTCGTGTACTACCCCCTACGAGGATTATTCGGAAAGAGAATTCCATTCGTTTCAGCCCCGATTCACTCCCGGACGACCCCGAATGGACGCGAATGCAATTTCATAAATCCATAGGGACAAATTATGAAAAAATCGAAAAAACGGGCCTCCTCAATTTTTGCTCCAGACCTCGTGTACTACCCCCTACGAGGATTATTCGGAAACCGAGTTCCATTCGTTTCAGCTCCGATTCACTCCCGGACGACCCCGAATGGGCGAATGCAATTTCATAAATCCATAGGGATTATGAAAAAATCGAAAAAATGGGCCGCCTCAATTTTTGCTCCAGACCTCGTGTACTACCCCCTTTCGGAAACCGAGTTCCATTCGTTTCAGCTCCGATTCACTCCACGACCCCGAATGGACGCGAATGCAATTTCATAAATCCATAGGGACAAATTATGAAAAGAAATCGAAAAAAGGGCCGCCTCAATTTTTGCTCCAGACCTCGTGTACTACCCCCTACGAGGATTATTCGAAACCGAGTTCCATTCGTTTCAGCTCCGATTCACTCCCGGACGACCCCGAATGGACGCGAATGCAATTTCATAAATCCATAGGGACAAATTATGAAAAGAAATCGAAAAACGGGGCCTCAATTTTTGCTCCAGACCTCGTGTACTACCCCCTACGAGGATTATTCGAAAACCTTCCATTCGTTTCAGCTCCGATTCACTCCCGGACGACCCCGAATGGCGCGAATGCAATTTCATAAATCCATAGGGACAAATTATGAAAAAAACGAAAAAACGGGCCGCCTCAATTTTTGCTCCAGACCTCGTGTTCTACCCCCTACGAGGATTATTCGGAAACCGAGTTCCATTCGTTTCAGCTCCGATTCACTCCCGGACCCCCGAATGGACGCGAATGCAATTTCATAAATCCATAGGGACAAATTATGAAAAGAAATCGAAAAAACGGGCCGCCTCAATTTTTGCTCCAGACCTCGTGTACTACCCCACTACGAGGATTATTCGGAAACCGAGTTCCATTCGTTTCAGCTCCGATTCACTCCCGGACGACCCCGAATGGACGCGAATGCAATTTCATAAATCCATAGGGACAAATTGAAAAGAAATCGAAAAAACGGGCCGCCTCAATTTTTGCTCCAGACCTCGTGTACTACCCCCTACGAGGATTATTCGGAAACCGAGTTCCATTCGTTTCAGCTCCGATTCACTCCGGACGACCCCGAATGACGAATGCAATTTCATAAATCCATAGGGAAAAATTATGAAAAGAAATCGAAAAAACGGGCCGCCTCAATTTTTGCTCCAGACCTCGTGTACTACCCCCTACGAGGATTATTCGGAAACCGAGTTCCATTCGTTTCAGCTCCGATTCACTCCCGGACGACCCCGAATGGACGCGAATGCAATTTCATAAATCCATAGGGACAAATTATGAAAAGAAATCGAAAAATGGGCCGCCTCAATTTTTGCTCCAGACCTCGTGTACTACCCCCTACGAGGATTATTCGGAAACCGAGTTCCATTCGTTTCAGCTCCGATTCACTCCCGGACGACCCCGAATGGACGCGAATGCAATTTCATAAATCCATAGGGACAAATTATGAAAAGAAATCAAAAAATGGGCCGCCTCAATTTTTCTCCAGACCTCGTGTACTACCCCCTACGAGGATTATTCGGAAACCGAGTTCCATTCGTTTCAGCTCCGATTCACTCCCGGACGACCCCGAATGACGAATGCAATTTCATAAATCCATAGGGACAAATTATGAAAAGAAATCGAAAAAACGGGCCCCTCAATTTTTGCTCCAGACCTCGTGTACTACCCCCTACGAGGATTATTCGGAAACCGAGTTCCATTCGTTTCAGCTCCGATTCACTCCCGGACGACCCCGAATGGACGCGAATGCAATTTCATAAATCCATAGGGACAAATTATGAAAAGAATCGAAAAAATGGGCCGCCTCAATTTTTGCTCCAGACCTCGTGTACCCCCTACGAGGATTATTCGAAACGAGTTCCATTCGTTTCAGCTCCGATTCACTCCCGACGACCCCGAATGGACGCGAATGCAATTTCATAAATCCATAGGGACAAATTATGAAAAGAATCGAAAAAACGGGCCGCCTCAATTTTTGCTCCAGACCTCGTGTACTACCCCCTACGAGGATTATTCGGAAACCGAGTTCCATTCGTTTCAGCTCCGATTCACTCCCGGACGACCCCGAATGGACGCGAATGCAATTTCATAAATCCATAGGGACAATTTGAAAAGAAATCGAAAAAATGGGCCGCCTCAATTTTTGCTCCAGACCTCGTGTACTACCCCCTACGAGGATTATTCGGAAACCGAGTTCCATTCGTTTCAGCTCCGATTCACTCCCGGACGACCCCGAATGGACGCGAATGCAATTTCATAAATCCATAGGGACAAATTATGAAAAGAAATGAAAAAACGGGCCGCCTCAATTTTTTCTCCAGACCTCGTGTACTACCCCCTACGAGGATTATTCGGAAACCGAGTTCCATTCGTTTCAGCCCGTCCATTCACTCCGGACGACCCCAAGAATGCGAATGCAATTTCATAAATCCATAGGGACAAATTATGAAAAGAAATCGAAAAAACGGCCGCCTCAATTTTTGCTCCAGACCTCGTGTACTACCCCTACGAGTTATTCGGAAACCGATTCCATTCGTTTCAGCTCCGATTCACTCCCGGACGACCCCGAATGGCGCGAATGCAATTTCATAAATCCATAGGGACAAATTATGAAAAGAATCGAAAAAACGGGCCGCCTCAATTTTTGCTCCAGACCTCGTGTACTACCCCCTACGAGGATTATTCGGAAACGAGTTCCATTCGTTTCAGCTCCGATTCACTCCCGGACGACCCCGAATGGACGCGAATGCAATTTCATAAATCCACAGGGACAAATTATGAAAAGAAATCGAAAAACGGGCCCCTCAATTTTTTCTCCAGACCTCGTTACCGCCCTACGAGGATTATTCGGAAACCGAGTTCCATTTCGTTTCAGCTTCCGATTCACTCCCGGACGACCCCGAATGGACGCGAATGCAATTCAATAAATCCATAGGACAAATAATGAAAAGAATCGAGAGAAAACCGGCCAGCACTCAATTTGTCTCCAGGCCTCGTGTACTAACCCCCTACGAGATTATTCGGAAACCGAGTTCCATTCGTTTCAGCTCCGATTCACTCCCGGAGGACCCCGAATGGACGCGAATGCAATTTCATAAATCCATAGGGACAAATTATGAAAAGAAATCGAAAAAACGGGCCGCCTCAATTTTTGCTCCAGACCTCGTGTACTACCCCCTACGAGGATTATTCGGAAACCGAGTTCCATTCGTTTCAGCTCCATTCACTCCGGACGACCCCAATGATGCGAATGCAATTTCATAAATCCATAGGGACAAATTATGAAAGAAATCGAAAAACGGGCCGCCTCAATTTTTGCTCCAGACCTCGTGTACTACCCCTACGAGATTATTCGGAAACCGATTTCCATTCGTTTCAGCTCCGATTCACTCCCGGACGACCCCGAATGGTCGCGAATGCAATTTCATAAATCCATAGGGACAAATTATGAAAAAAATCAAAAAACGGGCCGCCTCAATTTTTGCTCCAGACCTCGTGTACTACCCCACGAGATTATTCGGAAACCGATTCCATTCGTTTCAGCTCCGATTCACTCGGACGACCCCGAATGGTCGCGAATGCAATTTCATAAATCCATAGGGACAAATTATGAAAAAATCGAAAAAATGGGCCGCCTCAATTTTTGCTCCAGACCTCGTGTACTACCCCCTACGAGGATAATTTGGAAACCGAGTTCCATTCGTTTCAGCTCCGATTCACTCCCGGACGACCCCGAATGACGTGAATGCAATTTCATAATCCATAGGGACAAATTATGAAAAGAAATTAAAAAACGGGCCCCTCAATTTTTGCTCCAGACCTCGTGTACTACCCCCTACGAGGATTATTCGGAAACGAGTTCCATTCGTTTCAGCTCCGATTCACTCCCGGACGACCCCGAATGGACGCGAATGCAATTTCATAAATCCATAGGGATATGAAAAGAATCGAAAAAAGCCGCCTCAATTTTTGCTCCAGACCTCGTGTACTACCCCCTACGAGGATTATTCGAAACGGTTCCATTCATTTCAGCTCCGATTCACTTCCGGACGACCCTGAATGGACGCGAATGCAATTTCATAAATCCAGGGACAAATTATGAAAAGAAATGAAAAAACGGGCCGCCTCAATTTTTGCTCCAGACCTCGTGTACTACCCCTACGAGGATTATTCGAAATCGAGTTCCATTCGTTTCAGCTCCGATTCACTTCCGGATGACCCCGAATGGACGCGAATGCAAGTTCATAAATCCATAGGGACAATTACGAAAAGAAATCGAAAAAATGGGCCGCCTCAATTTTGCTCCAGACATCGTGTACTACCCCTGTTATGGATTAAAACTACTATATATAATTGCTGTATTTAATACTAAGGAACGTGAGCTCCAAGGCTCGATTTGACTGCTCTTGTGTTTCGTGACTCAATCTGCCTTAACAAGATGCCTACGTACCTTGCTGATTGCAAAGGATCAAGCCAAAAAACGTAGTTCTGATTTTGTGGGGTGAGGCCCCTTATATAGATGTGGGAGTCCTTGAATTGGACTTGGTATAGGAGACTTGGTGGATAAGCCTCTGAATTAGGATAGACTTAGGAGTCCTAGGAAGTAGGAAGCTGATTCCTTATCCTTTTAGGTCCCCTTGGGGCTAATCTCTAAGGATTTATATCCTTATCGGGACTCTTTTCAACATCTGATTTCTCCCTTATTAATTAATTACGAAATTAATTAATAATCAGGGCTTTTGGGCCTTCTTTATTCCATCAGGCCTGATCTGGTCCATCAGGCTTAGCCTTTCTGGATTGAGTATCATATATCTATTTATTGGGCCTAGCAGCCCATACCTTGTAGTATTTAATTATATATCATAATTTTTTATCCCTATCATTTGCCCCCCAACTTTGGGAAACATTGATTAGGTTTCACAGAAGTTAAATCTATTCGTTCCCTTACAGGGTTTTGTAAAGTGTTGAGCGACCTATACATTTACAATGAATCTTCCTTTTATTCAGGAATATCTTAATTTCCAGGAATTTTTCCCTAATTTTCTGGGATTTTCCCTAATTTTCTGGATTTTTCCCTTAATTTCTGGGATTTATCCTTAATTTCCGGATTTTTCCCTTAATTTCTGGGATTTATCCTTAATTTTCTGGATTTATCCTTAATTTCTGGATTTATCCTTAATTTTCTGGATTTATCCTTAATTTTCTGGATTTTTCCTTAATTTTCTGAAAATATTACCATTTTTCAGAAATTATTTAAGGAATTTCCTTAATTTTCTGGATTTTTCCCTAATTTCTGGGATTTATCCTTAATTTTCTGGATTTTTCCTTAATTTTCTGAAAATATTACCATTTTTCAAAAATTATTTAAGGAATTTCCTTAATTTTCTGGATTTTTCCCTAATTTCTGGGATTTATCCTTTAATTTTCTGGATTTATTCCTTATTAATATTTTTCAGAAAATATTAAGGAATTCCTTATGGTACTCACAGGTATTTTCCCCTAATTTTTCAAGAATATTAAAAATAATTATTGAAAATTATTTTTAATTTTCCTGATCTTCTGGGAATTTTTGCTTTTGTTTTTCCTATTTTTTGGAATTTTCAGCAATTTTCTTACTTTTAGCCCATTTTCTGATTAATTAAATAATCAGAAAATTGGCTTTTATTGCATAATGCATCCTAGGCGTTGTTGACCCCGCCTAGGAGACATCCTTCCAACAGCGCCTAGGAATATTGTCTCCTGGGCGTTGTTGGAGGCCCCATACTTCCTAGGCGTTGTTGACCCCCGCCTAGGAGACACCTTCCAACAGCGCCTAGGAATATGTCTCCTGGGCGTTGTTGGAGGCCCCATACTTCCTAGGCGTTGTTGACCCCCGCCTAGGAGACATCCTTCCAACAGCGCCTAGGAATATTGTCTCCTAGGCTTGTTGGAGGCCCCATACTTCCTAGGCGTTGTTGACCCCCCCCTAGGAGACATCCTTCCAACAGCGCCTAGGAATATTGTCTCCTGGGCGTTGTTGGAGGCCCCATACTTCCTAGGCGTTGTTGACCCCCCCTAGGAGACATCCTTCTAACAGCGCCTAGGAATATTGTCTCCTGGGCGTTGTTGGAGGTCCCATACTTCCTAGGCGTTGTTGACCCCCGCCTAGGAGACATCCTTCCAACAGCGCCTAGGAATATTGTTTCCTGGGCGTTGTTGGAGGCCCAATACTTCCTAGGCGTTGTTGACCCCCGCCTAGGAGACATCCTTCCAACAGCGCCTAGGAATTTGTCTCCTGGGCGTTGTTGGAGGCCCCATACTTCCTAGGCGTTGTTGACCCCCGCCTAGGAGACATCCTTCCAACAGCGCCTAGGAATATTGTCTCCTGGGCGTTATTGGAGGTTGTTCGAGCTTTGATTCATTCAATGAACTTTGATTTTAAATCTTTTCAAAATTCAAATCTTATGGGCTTCCCGCCTTTTT
>NW_027420549.1:0-6878 GCF_009905375.1 Apium graveolens
TTATTTTAAAAAATAATCTGTAATCGGGAACGAGTCTCGGTTTGGGAGGGATAATTTTATAGGATTTTTCGAATCCTGACATGCAAGATGTATTTCAAAATTTTTTATAATTTTTGTCTTATTACTAAAATTGATATATCAGTTAACATCCGTATGGGTTGGATATCGTCGTACAAAATTCAATTTTAAAAATTATTCTTGTAAATCGGGAACGAGTCTGGTGCTGTCGGGAGGGGTAATTTTACAGGATTTTTCTAATCCTGACATGCAAGATGGGGATTTCCAAATATTTTAATAATTTGTTGCGTATGCCTAAAATTTGATATATCTTAACATCCGGTACGGTTTGGATCATCAAAAAGAATCGATTTTAAAAAATTGTAATCTTGTACATAATCGGGAACAGACGTACCCTCGTTGTTGGAGGGGTAATTTAATCATTGATTTTTTTAATCCCTCATCATGTAAGACATGGATATCTCAAATTTTTTAATAATTTTTTTATGACCTAAGAAATTATATATTCTAACATCCGTCACGGTTGGAGTCATCGAAAAAATATTTTAAAAAATTAATCTTGTAAATTGGGAATTGAGTCTCATTGTCGGGAGAGGTACTTTTTACCGGATATTTATAATCCTGACATGCAAGATGGATTTCAAATTTTTAATAATTTTTTTCGGATGACTAAAATTGATATATCTTAACATCCGTACAGTTGGATCGTCGAACAAATCATTTTAAAAATTAATCTTGTAAATCGGGAATGAGTCTAGTTGTCGGGACGGTAATTTTATAGCATTTTTCTAATCCTGACATGCAAGATGGATTTCAAAATTTTTTTAATAATTTTTTTCGTATGACTAAAATATATATATCTTAACTCCGTACGGTCGGATGGTCAAAAAATCATTTTTAAAAATTAATCTAGTAAATCGGGAACGAGTCTGGTTGTCGGGAGGGGTAATTTTACAGGATTTTTTCTAATCCTCACATGCAAGATGGATTTCAACTTTTATAATAATTTTTTCATATGACTAAAATTGATATATCTTAACATCCGTACGTTTGGATCGTAGAAAAAATTATTTTAAAAATTAATCTTGTAAATCGGGAACGAGTCTCGGTTGTTGGGAGGGGTAATTTTAGAGGATTTTTATAATCCTGACATGCAAGATGTATTTCCCCAATTTATTATTATTTTTTTCTTATGACTAAAATTGATATATCCTAACATCCGTATGGTTGGATCATCGAAAAAATCATTTTAAAAATTAATCTCTTGTAAATCGGAACATAGTTGGTTGTCGGGAGGGGTAATTTTACAGGGATGTCTTTCTAATCTGACATGCACAGATGGATTTCAAATTTTTTAATATTTTTTCTTATGACTAAATTGCATAATCTTAACATCCGTACGGTTAGATCATCAACAACAAATCATTTTAAAAATTAATCTGGTAATCGGTGAACCGAGTACTGTGTTGTCGGGAGGGGGTAATTTTACAGATTTTTCTAATCTCCTAACATGCAAGATGGATTTCAAATTTTATAATATTTTTTCATATGACTAAATTGATATATCTTAACATTCGTACGGTTGGGTCGTAGAAAAAATTATTTTAAAATTAATCTTGTAAATCGGGAACGAGTCTCGTTGTGGGAGGGGTAATTTTACAGGATTTTTTTTAATCCTCACATGCAAATGAATTTCAAATTTTTAATAATTTTTCATATGACTAAAATTGATATATCTTAACATCGTACAGTTGGATCGTCAAAAAGTTATTTTAAAAATTAATCTTGTAAATAGGGAACGAGTCTCGTTATCGGGAGAGGTACTTTTACCGGATATTTCTAATCTGACATGCAGATTATTTCAACAAGTTTTTAATAATTTTTTCATATGAAAAATTGATATATCTTAATATCTACGGTAGATCGTCGAAAAAATTATTTTAAAAATTAATCTTGTAAATCGGGAACGAGTCTCGTTGTTGGGAGGGGTAATTTTACAGGATTTTTCTAATCCTGATATGCAAGATGTATTTCAAATTTTTTAATAATTTTTTCTTATGACTAAAATTGATATATCTTAACATCCGTATGGTTGGATCATCGAAAAATCATTTTAAAAATTAATCTTGTAAATCGGGAACAAGTCTGTTGTCGGGAGGGTAATTTTACAGGATTTTTCTAATCCTGACATGCAAGATGGATTTCAAATTTTTAATAATTTTTTTTTATAGACTAAAATTGATATATCTTAACATCCGTACGGTTGGATCATCAAAAAAATCATTTAAAAATTAATCTTGTAAATCGGGAACGAGTCTCGTTGTTGGGAGGGGTAATTTTACAGGATTTTTCTAATCCTGACATGCAAGATGATTTCAAATTTTTCATAATTTTTTCTTATGACTAAAATTGATATATCTTAACATTCGTACGGTTGGATCGTCTAAAAAATTATTTTAAAAATTAATCTTGTAAATCGGGAACGAGTCTCGTTGTTGGGATGGGTAATTTTAAGGATTTTTTTAATCCTCACATGCAAGATGAATTTCAAATTTTTTAATAATTTTTTCATATGACTAAAATTGATATATCTTAACATCTCTACGGTATATCCTCAAAAAACTATTTTAAAAATTAATCTTGTGAATCGGGAACGAGTCTCGTTGGTGGAGGGATAATTTTAGGATTTTTTAATCCTACATGCAAGATGTATTTCAAATTTTTTAATAATTTTTTCTTATGACCAAAATTTATATATCTTAACATCCGTATGGTTGGATCGTTGAAAAAATCATTTTAAAAATTTTTTGTAAATCGGGAACAGTCTGTTGTCGGAGGGTAATTTTACAGGATTTTTCTAATCCTGACATACAAGATGAATTTCAAAGTTTTTTAATAATTTTTTCATATGACTAAAATTGATATATCTTAATATCGTATGGCAAGATTGTCGAAAAAATATTTTAAAATTAATCTTGTAAATCGGGAATGATCTCGTTGTTGGGAGGAGTAATTTTACAGGATTTTTTTTAATCCTGACATGCAAGATGAATTTCAAATTTTTTAATAATTTTTTTTGACTAAAATTGATATATCTTAACATTCGTACAGTTGGATCGTCGAAAAGTTATTTTAAAAATTAATTTTGTAAATAGGGAACGAGTCTCGTTATCGGGAGAGGTACTTTTACCGGATATTTCTAATCCTGACATGCAAGATTAATTTCAAAGTTTTAATAATTTTTTTATATATAAATTGATATATCTTAAATTCGTAAGTAGGATCGTCGAAAAAATTATTTAAAAATTAATCTTGTAAATCGGGAACGAGTCTCGTTGTTGGGAGGGTAATTTTATAGGATTTTTCTAATCCTGTATGCAAGATGGATTTCAAATTTTATAATAATTTTTTCATATGACTAAAATTGATATATCTTAACATTCGTACGGTTGGTCGTAGAAAAAATTATTTAAAAATTAATCTTATAAATCGGGAACGAGTCTCGTTGTTGGGAGGGGTAATTTTACAGGATTTTTTAATCCTCACATGCGATGAATTTCAAATTTTTTAATAATTTTTTCATGACTAAAATTGATATATCTTAACATTCGTACAGTTGGATCGTCGAAAAAGTTATTTTAAAAATTAATCTTGTAAATCGGGAACGAGTCTCGTTATCGGGAGAGGTACTTTTACCGGATATTTCTAATCTTGACATGCAAGATTAATTTCAAAGTTTTTAAATAATTTTTTCATATGAATAAAATTGATATATCTTAATATCGTACGGTAGGATCGTCGAAAAAATTATTTTAAAAATTAATCTTGTAAATCGGGAACGAGTCTCGTTGTTGGGAGGGGTAATTTTATAGGATTTTTCTAATCCTAATGCAAGATGTATTTCAAATTTTTTAATATTTTTTCTTGTGACTAAATTGATATATATCTTAACATCCGTATGGTTGGATCGTCAAAAAATCATTTTAAAAATTAATCTTGTAAATCGGGAACAAGTCTGGTTGTCGGGAGGGTAATTTTACAGGATTTTTCTAATCCTGACATGCAAGATGGATTTCAAATTTTTAATAATTTTTTTTATGACTAAAATTGATATATCTTAACCCGTACGGTTGGATCATCAAAAAAACATTTTAAAAAATTAATCTTGTAAATCGGGAACGAGTCTCGTTGTTGGGAGGGGTAATTTTACAGGATTTTTCTAATCCTGACATGCAAGATGATTTCAAATTTTTCATAATTTTTTCTTATGACTAAAATTGATATATCTTAACATTCGTACGGTTGGATCGTCTAAAAAAATTTTTTAAAAATTATCTTGTAAATCGGGAACGAGTCTCGTTGTTGGAGGGGTAATTTTACAGGATTTTTTTAATCCTCACATGCAATGAATTTCAAATTTTTTAATAATTTTTTCATATGACTAAAATTGATAATCTTACCATCTCTACGGTAGTATCGTCAAAAAAACTATTTTAAAAATTAATCTGTGAATCGGGAACGAGTCTCGTTGTGGGAGGGATAATTTTATAGGATTTTTTAATCCTAACATGCAATGTATTTCAAATTTTTTAGTAATTTTTCTTATGACCAAATTTATATTCTTAACATCCGTATGGTTGGATCGTTGAAAAAAATCATTTTAAAAATTAATTTTGTAAATCGGGAACAAGTCTGGTTGTCGGGAGGGGTAATTTTACAGGATTTTTCTAATCCTGACATACAAATGAATTTCAAAGTTTTTAATAATTTTTTCATATGACTAAAATGATATATCTTAATACTGTATGGCAGGATCATCGAAAAAATTATTTTAAAAATTAATCTTGTAAATCGGGAACGAGTCTCGTTGTTGGGAGGAGTAATTTTACAGGATTTTTTTTAATCTCACATGCAAGATGAATTTCAAATTTTTAATAATTTTTTTATGACTAAAATTGATTATCTTAACATCCGTACAGTTGGATCGTCGAAAAAGTTATTTTAAAAATTAATCTTGTAAATAGGAACGAGTCTCGTTATCGGGAGAGGTACTTTTACCGGATATTTCTGATCCTGACATGCAAGATTAATTTCAAAGTTTTTTAATAATTTTTTCATATGAATAAAATTGATATATCTTAATATCATACGTAGGATCGAAAAAATTATTTAAAAATTATCTTGTAAATCGGGAACAGTCTCGTTGTTGGGAGGGTAATTTTATAGGATTTTTCTAATCCTGATATGCAAGATGTATTTCAAATTTTTTAATAATTTTTCTATGACTAAATTGATATATCTTACACATCCGTATGGTTGGATCGTCGAAAAAATCATTTTAAAAATTAATCTTGTAAATCGGGAACAAGTCTGGTTGTCGGGAGGGTAATTTTACAGGATTTTTCTAATCCTGACATGCAAGATGGATTTCAAATTTTAATAATTTTTTTATGACTAAAATTATATATCTTAACATCCGTACGGTTGGATCATCAAAAAAATCATTTTAAAAATTAATCTTGTAAATCGGAACGAGTCTCGTTGTTGGGAGGGGTAATTTTACAGGATTTTTCTAATCCTGACATGCAAGATGTATTTCAAATTTTTAATAATTTTTTTTATGACTAAAATTGATATATCTTAACATCCGTACGGTTGATCGAAAAAATCATTTTAAAAATTTATCTTGTAAATCGGGAACGAGTCTCGTTGTTGGGAGGGTAATTTTACAGGATTTTTCTAATCCTGACATGCAGATGAATTTCAAATTTTTCATAATTTTTCTTATGACTAAAATTGATATATCTTAACATCCGGTTGGATCGTCTAAAAATTATTTTAAAAATTAATCTTGTAAATCGGGAACGGTCTCGTTGTTGGGAGGGGTAATTTTACAGGATTTTTTTAATCCTCACATGCAAGATGATTTCAAATTTTTAATAATTTTTTCATATTACTAAAATTGTATATCTTAACACTCTACGGTAGGATCGTCAAAAAAACATTTTAAAAATTAATCTTGTGAATCGGGAACGAGTCTCGTTGTGGGAGGGGTAATTTATAGGATTTTTCTAATCCTAACATGCAAGATGTATTTCAAATTTTTAATAATTTTTTCTTAGACAAAATTTATATATCTTAACATCCATATGGTTGATCATTGAAAAAATCATTTTAAAAATTATCTTGTAAATCGGGAACGAGTCTGGTTGTTGGGAGGGGTAATTTTACAGGATTTTTCTAATCCTGACATGCAAGATGAATTTCAAAGTTTTTAATAATTTTTTCATATGACTAAAATTGATATATCTTAATCCGTATGGCAGGATCGTCGAAAAATTATTTAAAATTTAATCTTGTAAATCGGGAACGAGTCTCGTTGTTGGGGGAGAGTAATTTATACAGGATTTTTTTAATCCTGACATGCAAGATGAATTTCAAATTTTTTAATAATTTTTTTATGACTAAATTTATATCTTAACATCGTACGTTGGATCGTCGAAAAAGTTATTTTAAAAATTAATCTTGTAAATAGGGACGAGTCTCGTTATCGGGAGAGGTACTTTTACCCGGATATTTCTAATCCTACATGCAAGATTAATTTCAAATTTTTTAATAATTTTTTCATATGAATAAAATTGATAATCTTAATATTCGAGGTAGGATCGTCGAAAAAATTTTCTAAAAATTAATCTTGTAATCGGGAACGAGTCGTTGTTGGGAGGGGTAATTTTATAGGATTTTTCTAATCCTGATATGCAAGATTATTTCAAATTTTTATAATTTTTTCTTATGACAAAATTGATATATCTTAACATCCGTATGGTTGGAATCGTCGAAAAAATCATTTTAAAAATTAA
>NW_027420550.1:0-3144 GCF_009905375.1 Apium graveolens
AACGAGTTCCATTCGTTTCAGCTCCGATTCACTCCCGGACGACCCGAATGGACGCGAATGCAATTTCATAAATCCATAGAGACAAATTATGAAAAGAAATCGAAAAAACGGGCCGCCTCAATTTTCCCCCAGACCTCGTGTACTACCCCTACGAGGATTATTCGGAAACCGAGTTCCATTCGTTTCAGCTGCGATTCACTCCCGGACGACCCCGAATGGACGCGAATGCAATTTCATAAATCCATAGGGACAAATTATGAAAAGAAATCGAAAAAAGGGCCGCCTCAATTTTGCCCAGACCTCGTGTACTACCCCTACGAGGATTATTCGGAAACCGAGTTCCATTCGTTTCAGCTCCGATTCACTCCCGGACGACCCCGAATGGACGCGAATGCAATTTCATAAATCCATAGGGACAAATTATGAAAAGAAATCGAAAAAAGGGCCGCCTCAATTTTTGCTCAGACCTCGTGTACTCCCTACGAGGATTATTCGGAAACCGAGTTCCATTCGTTTCAGCTCCGATTCACTCCCGGACGACCCCGAATGGACGCGAATGCAATTTCATAAATCCATAGGGACAAATTATGAAAAGAAATCGAAAAAACGGGCCGCCTCAATTTTTGCCCAGACCTCGTGTACTACCCCTACGAGGATTATTCAAAACCGAGTTCCATTCGTTTCAGCTCCGATTCACTCCGGACGACCCCGAATGGACGCGAATGCAATTTCATAAATCCATAGGGACAAATTATGAAAAGAAATCGAAAAAAACGGGCCGCCTCAATTTTTGCCCAGACCTCGTGTACTACCCCTACGAGGATTATTCGGAAACCGAGTTCCATTCGTTTCAGCTCCGATTCACTCCGGACGACCCGAATGGACGCGAATGCAATTTCATAAATCCATAGGGACAAATTATGAAAAGAAATCGAAAAAACGGCCGCCTCAATTTTTGCCCAGACCTCGTGTACTACCCCCTACGAGGATTATTCGGAAACCGAGTTCCATTCGTTTCAGCTCCGATTCACTCCCGGACGACCGAATGGACGCGAATGCAATTTCATAAATCCATAGGGACAAATTATGAAAAGAAATCGAAAAAACGGGCCGCCTCAATTTTTGCCCAGACCTCGTGTACTACCCCCTACGAGGATTATTCGGAACCGAGTTCCATTCGTTTCAGCTCCGATTCACTCCCGGACGACCCGAATGGACGCGAATGCAATTTCATAAATCCATAGGGACAAATTATGAAAAGAAATCGAAAAAACGGGCCGCCTCAATTTTGCCCAGACCTCGTGTACTACCCCTACGAGGATTATTGGAAACCGAGTTCCATTCGTTTCAGCTCCGATTCACTCCCGGACGACCCCGAATGGACGCGAATGCAATTTCATAAATCCATAGGGAACAAATTATGAAAAGAAATCGAAAAAACGGGCCGCCTCAATTTTGCCCAGACCTCGTGTACTACCCCCTACGAGGATTATTCGGAAACGAGTTCCATTCGTTTCAGCTCCGATTCACTCCCGGACGACCCGAATGGACGCGAATGCAATTTCATAAATCCATAGGAACAAATTATGAAAAGAAATCGAAAGAACGGGCCGCCTCAATTTTTGCCCAAGACCTCGTGTACTACCCCCTACGAGGATTATTCGGAAACCGAGTTCCATTCGTTTCAGCTCCGATTCACTCCGGACGACCCCGAATGGACGCGAATGCAATTTCATAAATCCATAGGGACAAATTATGAAAGAAATCGAAAAAACGGGCCGCCTCAATTTTTGCCCAGACCTCGTGTACTACCCCTACGAGGATTATTCGGAAACCGAGTTCCATTCGTTTCAGCTCCGATTCACCCGGACGACCCCGAATGGACGCGAATGCAATTTCATAAATCCATAGGGACAAATTATGAAAAGAAATCGAAAAAACGGGCCGCCTCAATTTTTGCCCCAGACTCGTGTACTACCCCTACGAGGATTATTCGGAAACGAGTTCCATTCGTTTCAGCTCCGATTCACTCCCGGACGACCCGAATGGACGCGAATGCAATTTCATAAATCCATAGGGACAAATTATGAAAAGATAATCGACCCCTACGAGGATATTCGGAAAACCGAGTTCCATTCGTTTCAGCTCCGATTCACTCCCGGACGACCCCGAATGGACGCGAATGCAATTTCATAAATCCATAGGGAAAATTATAAAGAAATCGAAAAAAGGGCCGCCTCAATTTTTGCTCCAGACCCTCGTGTACTACCCCTACGAGGATTATTCGGAAACCGAGTTCCATTCGTTCAGCTCCGATTCACTCCCGGACGACCCGAATGGACGCGAATGCAATTTCATAAATCCATAGGGACAAATTATGAAAAGAAATCGAAAAAAACGGGCCGCCTCAATTTTTGCCAGACCTCGTGTACTACCCCTACGAGGATTATTCGGAAACCGAGTTCCATTCATTTCAGCTCCGATTCACTCCCGGACGACCCCGAAATGGACGCGAATGCAATTCATAAATCATAGGGACAAATTATGAAAAGAAATCGAAAAAATGGGCCGCCTCAATTTTTGCCCAGACGTGTACTACCCCTACGAGGATTATTCGAAACCGAGTTCCATTCGTTTCAGCTCCGATTCACTCCGGACGACCCCGATGGACGCGAATGCAATTTCATAAATCCATAGGACAAATATGAAAAGAAATCGAAAAAAGGGCCGCCTCAATTTTTGCCCAGACCTCGTGTACTACCCCCTACGAGGATTATTCGGAAACCGAGTTCCATTCGTTTCAGCTCCGATTCACTCCCGGACGACCCCGAATGGACGCGAATGCAATTTCATAAATCCATAGGGACAAATTATGAAAAGAAATCAAAAAAAGGGCCGCCTCAATTTTTTCCCCAGACCTCGTGTACTACCCCCTACGAGGATTATTCGGAAACCGAGTTCCATTCGTTTCAGCTCCGATTCACTCCGGACGACCCGAATGGACGCGAATGCAATTCATAATATCCATGGACAAATTATGAAAAGAAAGAAAAAAACGGGCGCCTCAATTTTTGCCCCAGACCTCGGGTAACCCCTACGAGGATTATTCGGAAACCGAGTTCCATTCGTTCAGCTCCGATCACT
>NW_027420551.1:0-17878 GCF_009905375.1 Apium graveolens
AAATATTGGAAGTCCTCTTCCATGCATAATATACCCAAAATCCCAGTGTATAACTGTATAAAAAAATATCGTTTGCAAGGTGATCTCATATATCTAACCTTGTCTCAACGTTTTTCTCGAAAATCTTTGTCATACATAAGACAATTATAATTAGATATAAGTTTAAAAGATGAGGTTACCCAATACCCCAATAATACTTATATCTTTCCCAATACCACTTGAACTACCACCGTTCAAGTTACAATCAGTTTCAAAGTTCATCACATAGATGAGGACTACAAGACAAGATTTGAATCAGATTCAATCTTGAAATATTATTGAATGAAATAAAGTTACGAGATACTTTATTTAGGTCCCGATATATATATATCCACATATATATATCTCTTAAAACATTTCCTGGAACCTCTGTTATGTAAAGTATTGAACAGAGTTTGAAACATCCAATGAACTTTTGGAAAGGAAAAGAATTTTGGCAATAAACCCGATATCTCGCTGATCAGGCAAAGATACCAATAAGTAACCTTTTCTACTAGTAGATGGATGAATTCCCCACTGGTCATCACCCTGGTCATAATTAAGACCTATGCTGGACTGCCACTCAGCCACCTATGCATTTGATGGACTCCCACTGAGCCACTTACACAATAATAGACCGTACCCCGGCCTGTCGCTTATGCCGACTCAATGAGAGGGGCTTACTTCCCGAACGTTGGGCAAGTAATCAATTCATTTACCAAATCTGCAACCTTGTTGCGAATATAAAATACACCACAGAACCGGATTCCCCAGGTTTTGAGCGAGTATTTAAATCCCCTTAAAAGGAAGATCTTAAATATAAAAAAATGAGTTTTGGGATCCGCTCTGACTAAAAAAAAAAAATCATTTTGAAGACTCGAAAACACTTTAAAGAGTGTTTGGAGTAAGGCTGATTTAATGAAGTAAATCAGTCCCCAGAATATTAGAAAATATCTGAATATTACTAATTAAATAATATTCCCATAAAGAATAATCTTTATAAAAATAATTGAAGTAGAAGTATTAAAACTTATACTTGAAACGAGTATTAAATAACCAAAGATATACTTATATGAAAGTATTATCTTTATTTGAATAATCGAAAATAAGTTTGATTATTGACATCTTATTCTTTAATAAAATAAAGAATATATCTCAGCAAATAATCGGAGTCATAGATCCTCAAATGAATATTCAAATAATATTCAATAAATAAAATAAGCTGAGTCATAATACCTCGAATGAATATTATAAATAATATTCATTAAAAATAAAGGAGTCATACATCCTCAAATGAATATTCAAATAATATTCAATAAATAATATAAAAGAGTCATAAGCCCTCGAATGAATATTCAAATAATATTCAATAATAATATAAAAGAGTCATAAGCCCTCGAATGAATATTCAAATAATATTCAATAAATAAAATAAAGTTTAGAGTTATCGAATAAACCTTATTCGATTAATAGTTTGGAAAACTATAACCATATATATATATATAAATATATATATATATATATCCATATCCATATATACAAGATTACTCGGGATCCTCGACTCCCGGTTTTAGAAAATATTTTCACCTTTGAGTCCCTATACTAAGGGTATATGCAAGATACAACTATCCTCTAGCATAGGTATTATCAAATGAACCAACAGATATATATTTTAAGAATATGAAACAGGCATGCATATATACCATATTAGCATACTCCAATATATTGCAAAATTTGCTAATAACAATCATGCAATATCACAAGATAATGCATATATATATATTTACATCACAACAACAGTATAACGGGTAGAAAACTTGCCTGAGCGACTGGGGGTTACGAATGGCTCGGGACGAGTCCGGTAACCTATAAACAACAAGTAAGTTGGAATTAAACCAAAATCACTTGTAATTCTATACTTTAACTAACTTAGACTCTAACGCTTGTTTTGCGCTCACTGATTTGCTTAAGTCGCTCGGGTACCCTCGGCTCCACCATTTTTAATAATTTAACCTTTACGAGTTTTAAAGCGATTCCTTCGCGAGTGTCTTACCAACTGCCTAACACACTTACCATAAATGTTTCATACATTAATTAACCCTTTTTGGTCTTTAACCAATGTTTCAAAGTAAGGCGAGGGGAAAAGTTTCGTTCGCGAAACGCCGTTACTTGAAACGGTCGTTTCTCCTAAACCGTGCATCGGAATCGAACGAACTACATATCAAAACGAAGCTCGTAACATGAGCTATCTAAACATGGCAGTGGTCATAATCTAGCAGGGGGTTCCCGGGTCCTAATGTTATGCACAAAAACAGTCCAAAGAAAATCGGACGTTACGACGGCTATGTTTACGCGATTACCAATGATTAAACTACTCCAATTAACCACCAACCAACTCATAACCATCAATACAACAAAACTTCACCTAAACCATACCACATCAGTCCATAATCTCCAAGGTTTTCAACTCAAACAACCACAATCAAGACCTATGAACTATAATCAATCTTCAATTACCAAAACACTTCCAAATAAAACCAAACTACTAATAATCACAATCCATGCTTCTCATTTCACAACACCAACCATTAAACTTACTAACAAATAAAGTAAAGGCTAGGGTTTGAAGTTTATACCTTCCTTGGGAGGTTTTAAGTTGCTAGGAAGCCTTAGGGAGCCTCCTACAAGCTTGATCTTTCCAAAGAAATCAAGAACACAAAGTTAGGCTTTGAAGTTTCTAAAAGTCCGATTTAAAGAACTGTAAAAATGAGGGTCTTACCATGATTATTTGGACGAGACTTGTGAACAAGAGTTGTAGGCCATCTCAATACCTTTCCAATGAGCTATAGAACACAATATTTGAGTGAGAAATGAAGGAGATACAGCAGTTTTAGTGTTCTGATTCTGTTTTGGCCGAGAGCATGAAGAACAATGCCTTGGTTTCTTTTTGATTTTGATGAAAAATGATTTGCTTGGCTTGGTTGCTTGGTTTTTGTGCTTGCTTTAGTCAATTACCTTCTTGCCCTTGAATTTGTGTGGTTACAAAGCCACCACACCTCCTTCCTTCCCATGTCATGCTTATGTCACCTTGCACATGTCATAATGCTCCCACTTGTCCACACCTTGTGGTTTGATGATGTCACAATCCCTGGCTTCTTGTACAAGCTTGTCTCTTGGTCACTTATTTGTTTTACGGTTCGCTTATCTTTCGTTCTCGTTTATCGTTTGAGGGATCATACCCGAGATCTTATTACTTAGGTTCCCTTAACCTTTCTCAATATATTATATTCCTTTTATGATCCTCTCCTATAATCCTTTAATTTAAATCCTTTTTATCCTGTTACCTTATACTCAATTCTCTCCGTATCTTGTGAATTTCCGGGAAAAATCAAAGTGTTCGGATTTGGATTCTGACGATCTTTACATACACTTATATCCCATATAAAGTACTAATAAAATCTCAGAATATCCATATCAGAACCCCTACATAGTGTGGCATGAAAAGTTTTCTCATTCAGCAAAAACACTATTCATAAGGGTTTCAAAAATTTCCCAAAAATTGGGGTTATTACAGAAAATATTTTCTAAAACCGGGAGTCGAGGATCCCGAGTAATTTTGTATATATGGATATGGATATATATATATATATATATATATATATGGTTATAGTTTCCAAACTATTAATCGAATAAGGTTTATTCGATAACTTTATTTTATTAATGAATATTATCTTGAATATTCATTCGAGGACTTATGACTCCTTTATATTATTTATTGAATATTACTTGGATATTCATTTGAGTATGTATGACTCTTTTATTTTATTTAATGAATATTATTTATAATATTCATTCGAGGTATTATGACTCGGCTTATTATTTAATGAATATTATTTCGAATATTATTCGAAGGCGTATGACTCCTTTTATTTATTTATCTGAATATTATTTGAATATACATTCGAGGACTTATGACTCTTTTATATTATTTATGAATATTATTTGAATATTCATTTGAGGATCTATGACTCCGATTATTTGCTGAAATATATTCTTTATTTTATTAAAGAATAAGGTGTTAATAATCAAACTTATTTTCGATTATTCAAATAAAGATAATACTTTCATATGAGTATATCTTTGATTATTTAATACCCGTTTCAAGTATAAGTTTTAATACTTCTACTTCGATTATTTTTATAAAGATTATTCTTTATGGGAATATTATTTAAATAATAATATTCAGACATTTTCTAAATATAATGGGGACTGATTTACTTCATCAAATCAGTTTTACTCCAAACACTCTTTAAAGTGTTTTCGAGTCTTTAAAATGATTTTCAAAAGTTAGAGCGGATCCCAAAACTATTTTTATATTTAAGATCTTCCTTTTAAAAAGGGGATTTAAATACTCGCTCAAAACCTGGGGGATCCGGCTCGGTGGTGTTTTTATATTCGCAACAAGGTTGCTATCTTGGTAAAAGAGTTTTTGATTACTTACCCAATATTCGGGAAGTAAAATTCTTGGAACAAGTTAATCCATTAACAGGCATCGCCTGGGAAATATCGGTGAGTTTTCCTTTCCAACTAGATACGACTTCTTGGTGGAGCCGTATCAACAAGTTTCTACTTGGGGAAAGGGGGAAACGAGCTTTACGTTTCAGAGTCATGGATTTCATCTGAACTAGGAGTGGCGTAAGTGGCCGAGTAGCGCCGGCCCAGCCCTATTATATTGGCCCAAATGGCCTGGAAGTTCCGCTAAGGCGGTCCATTCCTTAGGAGTTCAGTGTTCGGTTGACAAGTAAATCCGACAGGTTCTCCTCTACATGTAGAAAATGGTGGGGTTGTACTACTACGACTGATCATCGTAAGTGGTCTTCCTGGCGCGGCAAACTCCCGTAATGAGTTCATCATCCAATTGGATATTTCTGCAACACTACCCAGAGCACTTCGATAGAAAGGCTACGGCTGGGCGATTGTTGAGTGTTGGCAGGGTCAAGTTTTCAAAATGATGTTTGCATCAAATGAAGTATCTCGTAACTTCATTTTATTTTGATGATATTTTAAAGATTTAATCTATTCAAATCTGGTCTTGTAGTCTCATCTACGTGATGAACTTTTGAAACTAATTATAACTTGAACGGTGATAGTTCAAGTAATATTTAAAAAAGATATAAGTATATTGGAGTATCTTGTAACTTCATCTTTTAAACTTATATCTAGTAAATGATTATCTTATGCATGACAAAGATTTTCAGAAAAAAAACGTTGAGACAAGGTTAGATATATGAGATCACCTTGCAACAATATTTTTATACAGTTATAAACTGGAACTCTGTGTATATTATGTATGGAAGAGGACTTCCAAGATTTTGAAAAGTATATATGTATATATACTGAATATTTTGCGACTTCATCGCATTAAGATATCAACTTGGTTCATTTCTTTTGACCAAGACTTTCATGAGTACTATGAGAAGGCTCATATACTATTAATCATTATACATATTATTTTGGTGGGCTTGCTGCTCACCCTTGCTTTCTTCTTTCATCACACAACAACAGATAGAAAAGATGAACATAACCAAGCTCCCGATTCGCAAGCGATTAGGAGACGTTCCGCAGTTTTCTAGAAGCATTGATGCCGCCGTAGCTGAGGTAGGAACTACCAATAGGCTAGGCTTTCAACTTTTGATGTACCAGATTTATTTATATTTATGAATTGTAATAATGGCAAAGAAATGTAAATTTATTCAGAAAACCTTTTAAGGTGTATTGGCAGATAATTGTGGAATAAAATGACTTGTGGTTATTTTTGGATGTTCATCTCTGAGACTATAACGTGTGGTGTGTGTATTTATTGTGGGGTCACAGTACAGAGTAGTTGAGTAATTATTAAGATTGGGGTTATTAAGGGAAATGGAACTCGTGACGACCCGGATCCCCGACCCCGGATCTGGGGGTGTTACACTGGTACCCAAGCCAAAGAACAAGAGTTCTATCGACATAAAATGGGTATTCAGAAACAAGATGGATGAAAATGGCATTGCCATAAGGAATAAAGCCAGATTGGTTGCTAAAGGCTATTCTCAACAAGAGGTAATAGATTTTGATGAAACATTTGCTCCAGTTGCCAGACTTGAGGCCATCAGAATCTTTCTAGCCTATGCAGCCCATGCCAATTTCAAAGTCTATCAAATGGATGTCAAGAGTGCATTTCTAAATGGGGAATTGGAGGAAGAAGTTTATGTAAGCCAACCTCCAGGGTTTGAAGATCCAAACTTTCCTGACTATGTGTATTATCTGTTGAAAGCACTCTATGGACTAAAGCAAGCACCTAGAGCCTGGTATGAGATTTTGTCAAAATTCCTTCTAGATAATCACTTCACAAGAGGTACTGTTGACAAAAATCTTTTCTTTAGAAATGTTAATGGCTCTACAATACTTGTTCAAATTTATGTAGATGATATTATATTTGGATCTACAGATGATAAGCTTTATAAAAAGTTTGCTAAGTTAATGCAAAGTAAATATGAAATGAGCATGATGGGAGAGCTAACTTATTTTCTTGGTTTACAAGTAAAACAAGTTAGTGGTGGAATTTTCATTAGTCAAACTAAATATATTTATGATCTTTTAAAGAAGTTTGACTTAATGGACTGTTCATCTGCAAAAACTCCCATGGCCACTGCCACCAAGCTTGAATTAAACAAGGCTGAAAAGTCTGTAGACATTTCAAGTTATAGAGGTATGGTTGGCTCACTTTTATATTTAACTGCTAGTAGACCTGATATAATATTTTCTACATGTCTCTGTGCTAGATTTCAAGCTGACCCTAAAGAATCTCACTTAGTGGCTATTAAAAGAATCTTCAGATATCTCAAAGGGACTCCAAATCTAGGAATTTGGTACCCTAGAGAGTCTGGTTTTGATCTAATTGGCTACTCAGATGCAGATTATGCAGGCTGCAAAATAGACAGGAAAAGCACAACTGGTACCTGTCAATTTCTAGGGAACAAGCTTGTGTCATGGTTCAGCAAGAAGCAAAATTCTGTTTCTACATCAACAGCTGAAGCTGAGTACATTGCTGCTGGTAGTTGCTGTGCACAAATACTATGGATGAGGAATCAACTATTTGACTTTGGACTAACTGTTGACAAAATTCCTATATTCTGTGACAACACAAGTACCATTGCCATTACTGAAAATCCAGTGCAGCACTCAAGAACCAAGCACATTGACATCAAGTACCACTTCATTAGGGAACATGTGATGAAAGGTACAGTGGAACTTCATTTTGTTCCAAGTGAAAAGCAGATTGCAGACATATTTACCAAGCCACTTGATGAATCAACATTCACAAGATTAGTAAGTGAGCTAGGTATGCTTAATTATTCATAAATTTATGTCCTCTATATAATCTGCCTTGAAGCCTGAAATGAATTTGCTACAAGAACAAAGTTGGCTTTAAGTAAGACTTATTCTATCAACGGATATTCCCTATCCGTTGAAAGCCAAAATTGTTCTATCAACGGATGTTCATTATTCGTTGAAAGACAAATACATTTCTGGTAATTTTATCCCTCAATGGATAAAATAGTGTTGATCATCAACGGATAACTATTTACCTTATCCATTGAAGTGTCACATCAGTTACTTTAAGTGAGTCACAGCCGTTCATTCTTTTACTTAACCGTTGATACAGATATACACTGATGTATATATTTGTATTAAAGGCAGTTTTCAGAATTTCTACAGTTTTCTTTATTCTTAAACGGCTGTAATTTATTTAAAAGTATCATTTAATCATTTTATTTACGTTTTAATTCAAGAAAGTATAAAAGCCCATTGAATTCTAATTTTCACTTTACGCTTTCTTGCAATTTTTATTCTCCTTCTCTCCCAAAATTCTCAAGTTTTTCTCTGCAACCTCTACTCACAACAATGGCACCAGTAGTCAAAATTATGTCTCAATCTGGATTTGTTTATGAAAAGAATAATTTTGTAGCCTTGGTTGAAAAGAATGAAGTCCATTCTGATTATCACAAGATGATGGACTTCATCAAAAACTGCAAACTAAGCTATGCAATGCTGGAAGCCCCAACCATCTACTGTGAGGTGATTGAAGAGATTTGGACAACTGCAGAGTTCAACTCCACAGATATGACTATTGCCTTCTCTCTCAAAGGTAAGGATTATTGCATTAACTGTGATGATATACAGTCTTGCTTTAAGTTGCCTGAGAATAATGCCATGACACCACACACTGATAAAGATGTATCTACTCTGTTAGATTCCATAGGCTATGCTTTTGATTCTGCTAGTTTAGGTAGTATTAGAAGGAAGGGCCTTAGGAAAGAATGGAGTTTTCTTGGAGATGCCTTTATCAAGGTTTTCTCTGGGAAGATTAGCAATTTTGATGCCATAACTTCATCTCTTGTTAATATGCTCTATATGGTAGTTTCTGATAGGTACTTTAATTTTAGCAACTGTGTCATGCTAGAATTAGGTTCCAGATTAGGTAACAAAGCTAATAGACCACATAACATCTACTATGCTAGATTCTTTATGTTATTGGCTAACCATGTTGCTGAAGGATTGGTTATATCTAATGAGAACAATAAATTCAAATGCTGGGCACAAGAGAAAATGGTCCTTGCAGACCTTTTGAGAATGAACCTCAACAGCCAGGTGCCATTGGTATATTTTCCAATCATGAATGCACCACAGGTAAGTGAGGTAAACACTTCTATAACTCCTACTGTCTCCAACCCCATTGTTTCTTTGCCTTCCAGTGTGGTAATGGAATCTGTGTCTTTGTCCAAACAGGTTCCTACCAAAGCCACCAAAACTAAAATTTCAAAACACAAGTCAAAGAAAACCACCTCTTTTGTCTCTCAAAAGACAACAGTTGTAACAACTACCATAAACCCTGAAGGGAGTGAACAGGGTTGGTGAGGGGAGGGGTGAACATCAAGAAACCCCCCAGGATAAGGTGGGAGAGGTGAGTGGTACCCCAGCCAGCCAAGCCACAGTCTCTCAAAAGACTGTGGTGGTTCAAAAGGAGTCAAACACATCCCTAGTTGCATCCTCCCAAAAGGGTGCAACGATTGAAAATAGTCCCCAACCAGGGACACAGAACAAAAGAGGGAGGGACACTGAAGCCACAAATTCACCAATCATAGCCTTTTCAAGGAAGAAGAAGGCCAAGACCCTAGTTTCCACACAAGGGGCACACACAGCACAGATACATCCACCTATATCTTTGCCTTCTCAAATTCAGCTTGATGTGACTCCAGCAAATGTGGAATCACAGCCCCATTCTCTCATAATAGAAACACATCAATCATCAAACTCTCCATCACCCTCTCTGGATGTGGATATGATATTCACATCAATTCCTGATTCTCCCTCATTAAAACTCAGGGAGGAGCCCCACTCAAAACCTGATGATCATTATCTTTTAGATGATTTGTTGGATCATCAGCCAATTCTTTCAGATATAGTTGAAGAATCTGTGTCACCTCACTTAAAATCAATTCACACGGATTCAACAATTATGTCACTTTCTATATCTACATCTTTTCCTTCTTCAACGGATATCTCTCATCCATTGACAAGTGGTTGTTCTTCGACGGATAAGCTTAACAGCAGTTATCCGTTGATACCATCAGTTTCCACTTCAACTAAGATACTCCCTATCCGTTGATGGTCTCTACACATATAACAGAAACAATTCCCACTGTAGAGGACATGTTTACTGTACAATCACTTTTAGGTTTGAGGGAAGGGAGTGATAATTTGAGTGAGAGGCTGGGTTGCTCCCAGGCAAAAGGAGAGGTTGAGAGTCACCATATGCATGCTATTTCTTCCAGCATGGCAAAAGTGAGTGAGGGGAGTGCCACCTTAGAAGGTGAGGGTGAGGATGTGAAGGTGTGTATGAGCCAGGGGGAGTCCCTGATGCAAGAAAATAGAGAAAATGAGAGAAAGGCAGGTACATAAGCTATAAGGGTGGATCCAGCCATTGCTAGTGAGTCAATTATAGTGGATGATGCAGAAAAGGAAAGATTCAGCAACATTAGAAAGCTGTAATTGATAACATTTCCTTGGATGCTGACACTTTTACTCACCCTATTCCAGCCTATCAATTATTGGCTGCTCAGGGAAATGTGGAGGCAGAACAGACTTTAAACATTGTACACACTTCAGAATCTCTTCTAAGAGACAAAACTGCTGTTAACAGGCTGTCTTCTCAAGCTGGTGAGCCATCTGAAGAATTTGGAGTAAATTCTAATGATGATGACTCTGATTCTTTGGATGGGAGGCAGGCCCAAGTTCTGTTCCAGATCTCCCTGATTGGGCATGGGCAAAGACATCTACACCAGGAGAGTTTGGTGTCACTTTGGTCAGGCAAGTAATGACTATTCAAAAGGCCCTTCAGGAGACTACATATGCTGGTACCAAGGCAATTCTTCAAGCTCATCTGGACTCTCTGCATCTCTTGCAGTTGCAGCATTTCAAACAGAATCTAAGTGTGGATGAACTCAAGCAGGACATTGCTGATCTGAAATCCTACAATGCTGAGAAGTTGGATTCAGTCATGCCTTATGGTACTATGCAAGATTTGTTGGGGAGACTGAGAAAAGCATCTGATGCTGACAAGAGGCTGGCCAGGTTGGAAGACATAGTTCAGATCATTGAAGACTCTATGGTCACCATTCTTCAGAATCAACAAACTCAGACAAATCTACTAATGCAGCTGGCAAAAGCACAAGGCTTGACCCCTACCCTTGATGATAACAAAAAGGGGGAGAATAAAGGGGAAGGGGAAGGAGAGCCATCAACAACAGTTCAAATATCTCAAGTGCTAGTTCCTGCCATCACCACTTCTCCAACTATTCAAATCAAAGGAAAGCTTGATGGAATTGATCTAATCCAGATAGCAGCAGCTGGATTGCAAGTCAAAGAGCAAAGGAGGAAAATTAATGAAAAGATGCAACAAATTTTTGGTTCTACAACTTCTAAATCATAATCTGTGAAGCATAGCACAAAGGTGGAACCAACTATTATGGAGCTCAAGCCAGTAAGGAGGAATAAGGTTTGAGAGACTTCTTCCAAGAATCTGAAACCTATGGTTCTCAAGCCCAACAACAGATCCAATAAGGACTCTACAAAGAATCCTCTAAGCCTTGCTCAGATGAAAGAAGTGGATTTTCCTCCTCCAAAACCTGATGAAGACAAGGTTTTGGGTGGAAGTATCACAAAGCACAAAGAGACCATGGATGTGGTTGTAAGGAGGAACATGACTATTATCTTTAGAGAGGGAAAGAGCATCTGTGTTATGCAAGGACATTCCAAATTCTCAATAGCCAAGAGGGAAGAAACCAGAAGGTTGAAGGAAGAAGCCAAAAAGCTAAAGGCTGACAAAAGAGCACAAGCAAAGCTTGAAAAACAGCTAAAGTCAAGTCAAGCTGAAGAAAAGAAAGAAATTGAAGACAAAAGTGAAGATGAAGGTATGGGGGACATGGTTGATAATGATATGGAAGAAAGAAGTAAGGAAAGAGAGGAATGGCAGAAAGGGAACAAAAAGAAGGCCAATGCAAAGAGAAAGATGGTAGATGAGACTGAAGAAACTCAATCAAAATCCAAACCACTACCTTCTATTCCTGAACCCATTGTGCCTGACCCCTTCATAAACATTCATGGTGAAACAATCATTCCTAAGGAGGAACCAATTGATTGGGACACCATCAAATTGCCCACCTTCTTAACCTCTTCTCCACCATCAAAGAAGCAGAAAAGAAGAATCAAATCAACACCCTCTAAAACCTCAATCAAATTCACTCAGAAGCCCAAGCCTAAGCCACAAGCCTCTAAGGATGATTATGTTCACATTTGTGACATAAAAGAATTTTCAGACATTGAACTCTATCTGGATGAGCTGGAGGAAGTAAGAGGAATAGCTGCCTACAGACAGCTACCAGAGAGACTAGTGTTCAAATACAAAGGGAGTGGAGAAAGAACTTGGCCTCTCTACAGGATCTACAGGATTCTGAATGAAGGCTACTCTACCTTGGTTAGAGTCTACTCAGCCATACAAAGGGATTCTGGCTTTACTAGGACTGGCAAGACTGAGATTCTCAACAAGATTGCCAACATAAGGAAAACTTGGTGGGAGCCCAATGCCTGGCCTAGAACATTACTCATTCAAGAAAGAGGAATTACAGTTCACAAATCACCTCATTGGTTGATGGAGTTCAGAGACAACAAAGGAGTCAGAAGATTTTTCAGACTTGAAGATCAGCTCAAGATTGCCAGTAATGAAACTCTCAAGGATATGCAATCTAAGTTGGACATCAATGAAGAAGATGAAGCTGAGTTCTACAGATAAATTCAACTTCAAATAGAGGAGAATGACAGGAGGCTAGGAAAGAAAATAAGGGATCAAAGGAAAAGAAATTAATCTGCTCAGGCTAAAGGAGTACCCTTGGAAATAATGTAATTCTTCAATTCCATCTCAGCATACACATTTTTGCAGCACTTTTGAATTTCTACTTTATTACAGTTAATATATTTGTCAAGTGTTTTGTTATCATCAAGCTAAACCCAAATTTATGCCTACAGTTCTAGCAGACATAAATAGGGGGAGATTGTTAGGAATATGTGTATTAGTTTGATGATAAGTTAAACAAAACACTTAAGTAGAAATCTAGTGTTTGTAGCCTCAACGGATAAGACCATCTTGTCTATCCGTTGAAGGAGTAGCTTTACTTAGCAATAAGTTTAGTATTGTAGAACATTTCATTCTCTGGATTCAAGTTGTAATTCTTAGATGTTGTAGGAAAGTATCAGTCATGTTGACTACTAGTAGATATGCAAATAGGAGGGCTAATTGTAAATATTTCATGCCTTGTAATTTTGTATAAGTGAAGAAGTATCAACTGATATTGAAGACCTTCAACAGATAAGAAACAAAGCTTCAACGGATGTCTCTAATGCTTCAACGGATAATATCCATCAACGTATAAGTGCTTCAATGGATAAAGACTTCAACTGATAATGCATCAACGGATAAAAGCTTCAACGGATAAAGCCTCAACGGATAAGGTATCAACAGATGAAAGCTTCAACGGATGCTTAGTTCATTAGTAGTTGATAGTGATAATTCATAAGCTGACAGAGGCACATGGGTTGACAGAGACAAACTGGAATGTGGAAGCCTCTAGGAGGAATCAAGAAAATGCAGCATTTCCATTCTGGTGCAAACAAGGAAGTATTCAAAGATTAACAGCTAAGCCTAAATTGCATTGGATAGAGAAATGAAGAAGAAACATGTGAAGAGCCTTTTTAATTGTATTTTTACAGTTTTGTCTTCACTTATAAACTTGGTCATATATAAACCAAGTAGCAGCTAGTAATTAGATGTGAATTTTCCAGAGCTGTTTAGAAAAATCCAGAGAGAAAATCATCTAGTTTGTACTAGGAAGCAGCTGTGATTTAATTCTTTGAATCACAGATTTTCTGATATAACACATCTCTGGTGGAACAACAAATCCACCAGAAAAGTTTTTAAGTTCTCTGTGTTCTTTACATTTGTGTTTGAATATATATATCTGTCTGCATTAGCTTCAAGCAATTCACACACACTTGCTCTCAAAAACACTTAGCCTTAGAAACTGCTCAAAACTTGAAAAAGTTTTGAGATTTACATTCAACCCCCCTTCTGTAAATCTCATTGTTAGTCCACTGGGAATAACAAGTAGTGGGCCTTGACCACCTGGCCCATCTCTAGTCTGTTACGAGCCTTGATTAGCTTACCAATTACTAGACCTACCTGTTTCAATTTCATATATCTCCCCAATTTTATATTCATCTACGTTTTTGTGTGTATATATTTCATCAATCAATCAATGTAATGATAGAGACTAAAACTGGATACATCTATACATACCTCACAAGAGAGTCCTGATTGACTGAGGCGATCTTCAGCTAGCTTAGCTGCTGTTGTTCTCCCACTACTGTCTTCACCATCCTCTCTCTCTAAATCTCTCTCTCTCTCTCTGTGATTTTCTTGCTGCATCAACTGATCTTCAACTTTAAGTGCGCGTTAGTTAGTTAAGCCCCCTTCTCAAACTTAAACCCATCATCCCATCTAACGACCCGGTTGGCTCAAATAAAATCAATTTTATGTTAGGCTTTTATTGTTAATGCATGTGTATACTCTATATTGAGTGAATTGATTTTTATTTTTTAACTGTAATTATTGAAGGTATATTTATATTATTGTCTGATGGATTAATGATGTTTTATATGTGTATATGAGCATGAGTATTAGTGGTGTGGTTGCAATATTATTACGGGTATTTGTTTTATTTAACTGCAATTGTTGACATCATATGCATGTTGTTGTCCGGTGGATTGAGAACGTATTTGTTTGTGTATATGACTTGTTTTTTATTTATAGTGATATTTGGGTTGAAAGTGTTCTTGAAAATTTGACATTAAGCTAAAACAATAGAGGGCGAGAGTGGTATTTCCTATTGTGCACTGCTAATGGCGATCCATTTGGGTTGTTGTAAAAATGGTTATAATATCTACTGCTGTCCACCGCTAATTGTGATCCATGGGGTTATAAATGTGTTTGTGGTTGTTTGATATACAGCAGAATATAGTAGTTTATATGTTTTAATTTTATTTTTGTTTGTAATTTAAATATTTATTCTTAACCTTAGTAACTTTTCACATATTGCATTCAATATTAACTAATATATAGTTTTGAACATGTTATGCTCTTCCTACTTTTATTTGAATTTGATACAAAAATATAACTAAGATGATTTGTTTTAGTCGATATCATTCTTTAAATTTATGACGTGTACGCCGCAACCAAACACCAATATAAATCAATATGATTATATATTTAACTAAGGCCATAAGACAAAAATTATATGCGTGTCTGTGTTCATTTTTCACCATACATTTTAAAGAAAAACAAAAATTGAGAAATAGAATGGTATATAACTCGCTATGAACGATAGAGAAAATAATAACAAGATATCTTGAAAATCGATATTTATACATAACACAATCTTTAGGCAGTGCTACGTTGATTACTTATACATACATAATCTTTATCCAGTGTGATGCACGAACATTCTGTAAATCTGTATAAATATTGATTTATTCATAATTATTTTATTTTTTTGTAAGTTAGAAATGTGGTAAAAAATTATTTCGTGTATTTGTTATGTTAAAATTGTGAATGATCAGTCATACAACACTTAATGTCAAATGTCAATGAAAGTTTGTATTGTACTTATGTACATGAAATTTCCTCAATTTTTTTTCTTCCGATTTTGAATTTATTTGAATCATAAAAATATAATAGTTAAAGTATGACAATATAGATATATATAACTTATCTAATTATAGGCATAAAAAGTTCAATACACCTATACATGCTCCATACATGGTTTTTTCAGTTGACATCTGTTATGAAATAAAAACTAGGGTGCGCTAGTAATTAATGCTAGATTTTTTGAGTTTCGAGCTTTAATGGTTGCTCTCGCGGCCGGGACCATCTGTCCTCGCAAGATGCCTACGTATCTCCGTGTTGTAGAGAATCAAGCTAAAAACATAGTTCTTGATGATTCCCTAAGGGCTATAGCGGCGAGGGCACACCAAGCACGTGTGGCTTGTATATATGTATTCGAGGATTAAGCCAACACGTAGTTATAGGTTGAGGGGTAGAGTCCTTTATATAGAGATGAGTCTAGGGCCAGACTTGTGTTCAGAGATTTGGTGGACAAACCTCCTACTTAGATGGTAATTAGGACTTCTGTAAGGGAAGGAATTTCAGATCCTTCTTTGTAGGAATTTGTGTTCATTTTGGACACATGTCTCTGCTCTTTTAGCCGTATTGGGCCTAGCCCATGAACAGCTCATGTTCATGAACTTTGACGACCTCTAGTAGTGGGCCTTGACCACTTGGCCCGTCTCTAGTCAGTTACGAGCCTTGATTAGCTTATCAATTACTAGACCTACCTGTTTCAATTTCATATATGTCCCCAATTTTATATTCATCTATGTTTTTGTGTGTTTATATTTCATCAATCAATCGATGTAATGATAGAGACTAGAAATGGATATATCTACACATACCTCACAAGAGAGTCCTGATTGACTGAGGCGATCTTCGGCTAGCTTAAGCTGCTTTTCTTCTCCCACTACTGTCTTCACCATCCCCCCGCTCTCTCTCTATGTGTGTGTGTGTGTGTGTGTGTGATTTTATGCTTCATTAAACTGATCTTCAACTTCAAGTGCGCATTAGTTAGTAAAGCCCACTTCTCAAACTTAAACCCATCATCTCGTCTCAGGCCCGGTTGGCTAAAATAAAATTAATTTTATATTAGGTTTTTATATTGCTAATGCACGGGTATACTCTATAGTGCGTGAATTGAATTTTAATTTTTAATCATAATTACTGACGGTGTAGTTATATTATTGTATGATGGATAATTGATGTTCTATTTGTGTATATGAGCACGAGTATTAGTGGTGTGGTTGCAATGTTGTTATGGGTATTTGTTTTAACTGCAATTATTGACAATATATGCATGTTGTTGTCTGGTGGGTTGAGAACGTATTTGTTTATGTATATGACTTATTTTTGAGGTATGGTGATATTTGGATTGAACGTGTTCTTGAAAATTTGACATTAAGCTAAAACAATAGAGGGCGAGAGTGGTATTTCTTGTTCTCCACTGCTAATGACGATTCGTGGGGGTTGTTGTAAAAATGGTTACGATATTTATTGTTGTCCACCTCTAAGGGTGATCCATGGGGGTTGTTGTAAATATATTTTGATTGTTTGATATACTGCAGGATATAGTAGTTCATATGCTTATAATTTTATTTTTGATTGTTATTTAAATATTTATTCTTAACCTTAGTAACTTTCAAATATCTCATTCAGTATTAACAAATACATAGTTTTAAACATGTTAGGCTCCATCTAATTTCATTTGAATTTGTTATAAAAATATTACTAAAATTATCTGCTTTAGTCGATACCATTCTTTCAAGTTGTGACGTGTAGGCCGCAGCCAAAACACCAATATAAATCAATATGACTATATGTTTAATTAACGCTATAAGTAAAAAATTATATGTGTGTCTGTGTTTATTTTCGACCATACATTTAAAAAAAAACAACATTTGAGAAATAGAATGGTATATGACTCACTATGAACGATAGATAAAATAATAATAAGATATAGAAGATCGATTACTTATACATAACACAATCTTTAGTCATTGCAAGGTCGATTACTTATACATAACATAATCTTTAGCCAGTGTGACGCACGAGCATTCTCTAAATATGTATAAAATATTGATTTATTCACAACTATTTTATTTTTTTGTATGATTCGTGTATTTGTTGTGTTAAAATTGTAATTGATCAGTCATACAACACTTAGTGTCAAATGTCAATGCAAGTTTGTATTATACTTATGTACATGAAAGTTTCTTAAATTTTTTTTCTGAATTTAAATTTATTTGTATCATAAAAATATAATAGTTAAAGTATGACAATAATAGATATATATATATATAACTTATCTAATTATAGGCATAAAAAGTTCAATACACCTATGTATGCTCGATACATGGTTTTTCAGTTGACATCTGTTGTGAAATAAAAACTAAGGTGTGTTAGTAATTAATGCTAGGTTTTGTACGTTTCGAGCTTAATGACTGCTCTCGCGGTCAGGACTGTTTGTCCTCGCAAGATGCCTACGTATCTCTGTGTTGTAGAGAATCAAGCTAAAAATATAGTTCTTGATGATTCCCTCAG
>NW_027420552.1:0-5000 GCF_009905375.1 Apium graveolens
TTAAGCCGCAGGCTCCACTCCTAGTGGCACTTCCGTCAATTCCTTAAGTTTCAGCCTTGCGACCATACTCCCCCCGGAACCCAAAAACTTGATTTCTCATAAGGTGCCAGGGAGTCCTAAAAGCAACATCCACTGATCCCTGGTCGGCATCGTTTATGGTTGAGACTAGACGGTATGCTGATCTTCGAGCCCCAACTTTGTGTTCTTGATTAATGAAAACATCCTTGGCAATTACTTTCGCACTTGTTCGTCTTCATAAATCCAAGAATTTCACCTCTGACTATGAATACGAATGCCCCCGACTGTCCCTGTTATCATTACTCTGATCCCGAAGGCCAATGTATAGGACCGAAATCCTATGATGTTATCCCATGCGAATGATACAGAGCGTAGGCTTGCTTTGAGCACTCTATTTCTTCAAAGTAACAGCGCCGGAGCACGACCCGGCCAATTAAGGACAGGAGCGCATGCGCCGCAAAATGGACGGATACGACCGGTGCACACCAAAAGGCGGACCGGCTGACCCAACCCAAAGTCCAACTACGAGCTTTTTTTTTGTTGCTAAGTTAAGTATATATCAACAAAAAATAGGGATCTACCCTATGCTCTATGACAGGCCATTGAGAGGGGGCTATCTATAGCCAATCTCAGGAAAGGATTGGGGATAGGAAGCAAACAGATTACAAAGAAATGCAAGAAATACAAGAATATAAGTCTGGCCTACTACATGCTAATTTACTGAACCAATCAGAAGTGTTGAAGGTTAGCCACAAAATCAATCAAAATCCCCTGCATAAGTTTAGTCGGGCCAAAAATCCTTTGTTGTGCGCCCTGGCCATTTCGTTCCCTCCAAATATGATAGCAATAGATCTGCACTAAGCACAGAGCTAGAGAAGTCCTCGAGGTTTGTCCTGAATATCAGCAAGATTGTGAGCAAGCCAGCCAAGTATCTCCAATAATCCAATACCAAGTTTACCCAGAATACCAGAGAAGATCCACCTGCTAAAAGTGCAATGAACAAAGAGATGCGTATCTGTTTCCCGTTCCACCATACAGAGGAAACATTGTTGAGAATCCACAATGCCAAATCTGTGCAATCTAGATAGGTGCCTAGCCTGCCATGCACACGAGCCATTGGTGGTGGGCATATCGAGTAACTCGAAGACGGTGCCAAACTGCCCTTAAACCAAGGTACCAAATCTGCTCTTCTTTGATAGAATTCCATATATGCCATGTCTTAACTTTGGTTGCATCAATGCCATCCCATCTAATAATATCTATGCCATTAGAGTTGAGAGATGGATAATCGAATTGTGAAGCCATGAGACAGCAATGGATCCAAATGATGTGATGCATAGGATTGGGACTCGGCAGCCTCCAAGAAACCGTTATGAATAATTCCATTCATTGTATTGTGATGAAGGCCACACTGAGAAATGATAGGTGAAGTTGAGAATTTGCCAGGCAGGAGCCTCTCCACCATGGATCAAACCACAAAGAAATCTGGTTACCCGAACCAACCGAGTAAGTAAGGAATTGAAGAGTAAGCAATCGAAACTTCAGGACTTTTCTCCAGATCCAGGAACAGTCTGTTGGAATTGAGATAGTCCAGAAATGGCTACGCTTTAGCACAGTGGCATTAACCCACCTGGCCCAAAGGGAATTGGACTTGGTAATCACCTGAAGCATGTGATGAATTAACTGAGCCTTATTCCATTCTGCCATATTTTTTAAACCGAGACCCCCTTCCTCTCTTGGAAGACAAATGACACTCCAAGCCACTTTAGCTCCACCCTTATTATTAATATTACCTTTCCACAAGAATCTAGTTAGCATGGACTGTATAGTGGCATGAACACAGCTGGGAAGCAGAAATTGCTTACACCAAAATGCTTCAATGGCAAGAACAATAGACTTGATAAACATTACTCTACCTGCTAGAGAGAGTAAAATAGTAGCCCATGATTGCAATCTGGCAGTGATTTTCTCCACTAGAGGTATGCAGTCATTGACACACAATTGGGATGAGATTAGAGGAACCCCAAGGAATTTAACAGGAAAATTACCTCGAGGTATATTCAGCGTATCAAACCAGCTAGAAAACTCAGTGTCACAATTACATAAAAAACCAGTGCTTTTATTAATGCTTGGAGTAAGCCCACTCCAGGAAGAGAAAGCACTAATTGAGTCCATGATATGCTTTACTGATTGTTTGGAACCATGAGAAAAAACCAGGACATCATCAGCAAAGAATAAGTGAGTTAGCCGGAGTTCTTTGCATCGCCAATGGTACTTGAAACCCTCAAGAGTATTGTTCAGATTGCAAGACAAAACATTCATGCATAGAGCAAAAATATAAGGTGACATAGGGTCACCTTGTCGAAGACCTTTAGTACCTCTGAAATAACCATGAATGACCCCATTTAATTTGACAGAGTACCGAGTCGTACAAATGCAAACCCTTATCCAATCAATCATGATATCCGGAAATCTCATTTTCTTTAGCACTGCCAAGATAAATCTCCAATGAACAAAATCGAAAGCCTTATGCAAGTCAATTTTAAGAGCACACTTGGGTATACCTGTCTCCCTTTCGTATCCCCTGAACAGCTCCTGGGCCATCAAGATATTGTCCGAAATAGATCTACCTGGTATGAAAGCTGATTGGGAAATGTCAACCAAATCAGGCATGACCTTCTTTAGTCTAGAAGCAATAATCTTGGAAATGCATTTATAAAGGACTGTGCATAAAGAAATTGGCCTAAAGTCCTGCATTTTGGTTGGGGCAACTCCTTTAGGGATCAAAGCAATAAAGGTGGAGTTTACTCCCGAAGGCATCAAACCGTGCTCAAAAAAATACCGAACCGCAGCACAGAAGCAAGGACCTGTAACGTGCCAGGTAGCAAGAAAAAATTACACATTAACCCCATCAGGTCCAGGGGCTTTGTTCCTTTTCATTTTCTTGATGGTGTCAAAAATCAGCATGTCCGTCACTGGAGCTACTAAAAAACTAGCTTGCCCTTCAGTAACCGTTTTGCAATCAACCATAGAGAGATCAACAGCATCATTGTCAGAGTTGGTAGGTGTTCCCAAAAGTTGAGAGAAATAACTCACAGCAACAGATGCACACGAAGCCTGACCATGCACAAAGTTGCCCTCACTGTCTTGAAGAGTCAGGATTTTGTTTCGGTTCCAATTAACTTTGCACTATTGGTGAAAGAAAGAATTATTGTTGTCACCAAGCTGCAGCCACCTAACTCTGGCCTTTTGAAGCAAGAGTGATTCTTCTTGGGCCAAAGCCAAGTTAAGTTTAGAGATTAGGTCTTGCTCTTCAGTAATTCGAGATTGATCAACAGTGGAGCCAAAAGAAGCCTAGAAATTTTCGAGATTTTCACGAGCATGCGGCACATTACTGTGAATATTACCATAGTCCCTATTAAACATACGAAGCAGCAACTTAGTGTGCTTAAGCTTTGCATTGAATTGGGCTATAGGAGACCCAAGACAATGAGTAGACCAAGCAGAAGAAACTGTATCCAGAAACCTAGGAATGTCGATCATATAATTGAAAAATTGGAATGGCTTACCGAATCTCTGAAGCTGCATAGGTTCTACAAACAGAAGGGGGTTATGATCCATAATGCCTCGATGCTTGACAAAGACATTGCCCTCAGTGAAAACATTAAACCAGGCAGAATTTGCAACCATACGATCAAGACGCTTATAAACCGGATCATGCACCCGTTTATTAGTCCAAGTATAAATATCACCAACTGTTCGAAGAGATTCCAAGCCATTGTCACTCAAACAATCCTTAAAACACTGCATCTCAGGAGTCCAGTGCTCACGGCCACCAACAACTTCACTCAAGCTAGAAATGCAGTTAAAATCACCGAGGAAGGCCCAAGGTACAGAACTGGAGCAGGTAGAACTGATATAATCCCAAAGAGGCACACGATCAATAGCATCATTAAAAGCGTAAATAAACGTTACAATAAAACTCAGATTTTTTTCAATAAATCTAGCATTGCAAGTAATAAATTGAGAAGATTGTGAAAGCAAAGAAATATCCCAAATATTTGGGTTCCATCCAACCCAAATTCTACCATTATAATGATGGTCATAATTGAATAACCATTGCCAATTTTTATTAATTTTCTTCGAAATGCTTGGAGCTTTAGAAGCTTTGACCTTTGTCTCTAAAATACCCATAAAATCAATATTATTGCCAGAAATGAATTGCTGAAGCTCTTTCTGATGAGGGGATTTATTAATACCCCTAACATTCCAAGATGCAAAATTCATTGCAAACGTCTGAGACTAATTGGCTGAGTAGCCAATTTTGGACTCCTTTTATGTGTTGGGCTTTTTCTGTTTACTACCAAGGTGAAACCATCTTCATCAACTAAGTCAGGTTTGGTTGCTTTGAGAGCAATCACAACCGGGTGAGGTTGATGCTTAGCTGCAGGCGCTGCGTGTGCTGCAGGCGCTGGGGCTGCTGTAGGCATAGCTGACAGAGGTTGAGCTCGAGTAGCATCTTGGCTACGGCCCCTTTGTCTTTTCTGACCTGGAGATTTAGTAACAATTGCCTGAATAACAGGCTCCGCAGGCTCCTCAACATGATCCCTCTCATCTGTATTATTAGCAATATCGACTGTGACAGTTTCTTGATTTTTTTCCAAACAAACTGAAGTGTCCTGATTATACACCAGAACTGAAGCACCATCCAAATCTCTGTTTCCCTCATCCTTATCAGAATCTTGAAGATCATCTTGAAGATCATCACCATTATGGTCTTCCAATGTTTGGTCCTCATCCAGAACTATGTCACAACCAAGGAAATCTCCAACAACCACTGGATTAATTTCTGTTGTTCCCCCTTCCTGTGCTTGAACTTCATCAACTGATTTGTCCTTGTTTTGATTAGCAGTCCTTGCATTTTTACCCCCCCTAGAATTAGTCTCCCCATACCTGTTCCTGGGAGCTGGTATGACTGCATT
>NW_027420552.1:17500-20000 GCF_009905375.1 Apium graveolens
GGACCCATGGGAAAAAACCAGGACATCATCAGCAAAGAATAAGTGAGTTAGTCTGAGCTCCTTGCAACGCCAATGGTACTTGTAACCCTCAGGAGTTTTGTTCAGAATGCACGAAAGGATATTCATGCATAGTGCAAAAATATAAGGAGACATGGGGTCACCTTATCGAAGACCTTTGGTGCCTTTGAAATGACCATGAATAACCCCGTTTAATTTGACAGAGAATCGAGTTGTGCAAATGCATGCCCTGATCCAACCAATCATGATATCTGGAAATCTCATTTTCTTTAAAACTGCAAGAATGAAGCTCCAATGAACAGAGTCAAACGCCTTATGCAAGTCAATTTTAAGAGCACACTTGGGCATACCTGTCTCCCTTTCATATCCTCTAAACAGCTCTTGGGCCATGAAAATATTGTCCGAAATCGATCTACCCGGTATAAAAGCTGATTGAGAAATGTCTACCAAGTCAGGCATGACTTTCTTGAGTCTAGAAGCTATGATCTTCGAAGCACACTTATAAAGGACCGTGCATAAAGAAATGGGCCTAAAGTCCTGCATTTTGGTTGGAGCTACTCCTTTAGGAATCAAAGCAATAAAAGTGGAGTTTATTCCCGAAGGCATCAAACCGTGGTCGAAAAAATGTCGAACAGCAGCACAGAAACTAGCACCTGTAACATGCCAAGTAGCAAGAAAGAATTCCACATTAACCCCATCAGGACCAGGGGCTTTGTTTCTTTTCATTTTCTTGATGGTGTCAAAAATAAGCATGTCAGTCACTAGAGCTACCAGGATGTTGGATTGCTCATTGCTAACCATTCTGCAATCAACCATAGAGAGATCAACATCATCATTAGCAGAATTGGCAGGAGTTCCCAAAAGTTGAGAGAAATAATTCACAGCAACAGATGCACAAGAAGCCTGTCCATGCACGAGATTGCCATCAGTGTCTTGGAGAGTCAAGATTTTGTTTCGATTCCAATTTACTTTGCACTGTTGCTGAAAAAAAGAATTATTGTTGTCACCAAGTTGCAACCACCTAACTCTGGCCTTTTGAAGCAAGAGTGATTCTTCTTGGGCCAAAGCCAAGTTAAGCTCAGAAATTAAATCTTGCTCTTCTCTAATTTTAGATTGATCTACAGTGAAGCCAAAAGATGCCTGAAACCTTTCAAGATTATCACGGGCATGCTGCACGTTACTGTGAATATTGCCATGGTCCCTATTAAACTTTTGGAGCATCAATTTAGTGTGCCTGAGCTTTGCATTAAACTGGGCTATAGGGGAACCAAGACAATGAATAGACCAGGCAGAAGAAACTAAATCCAAAAAACCAGGAATCTCAATCATATAATTGAAAAATTGGAATGGCTTACCAAACTTACGTAGCTGCATAGGTTCTTCGAACAGAAGAGGGTTATGATCCATAATGCCTCGATGCTTGACAAAAACACTGCCCTCAGTGAAAACATTAAACCAAGCAGAGTTTGCAACCATACGATCAAGACGCTTAAAGACCGGATCCTGCAACCGTTTATTAGTCCAAGTATAATTGTCACCCACTGTTCGTAAGGATTCCAAGCCATTATCATTCAAACAATCCTTAAAACACTGCATCTCAGGAGTCCAGTGCTCACGACCACCAACAACCTCATTCAAACTAGAGATGCAGTTGAAATCACCGAGGAAAGCCCACGGTACAGAGCTGGAGCAGGTAGAACTGATATAATCCCAAAGTGGCACACGATCTATAGCATCATTGAAAGCATAGATAAACGTTACAATAAAATTCAGATTTTTTTTCAATGAATCTAGCATTACAGGTTATAAATTGAGAAGACTTCGAAAGCAGAGAAATATCCCAAACATTAGGGTTCCATCCAACCCAGATTCTACCATTGTAATGATGGTCATAATTGAATAACCATTGCCAATTTTTGTTTATTTTCTTCGAAATGCTTGAGGCTTTAGTAACTTTGACCTTTGTCTCCAAGATTCCCATAAAGTCAATATTATTAACAGAAATAAATTGTTGAAGCTCCTTCTGATGTGGGGGTTTGTTAATACCCCTAACATTCCATGATGCAAAGTTCATTGCAGACGTCTGAGACTAATTGGCTGAGCAGCCAATTTTGGACTTCTTTTATGTGCCGGGCTTTTTCTGTTGACAACCAAAGTGAAACCATCTTCATCAACTAAGTCAGATTTGGGCGCTTTGAGAGCAATCACAACCGGGTGAGTTTGATGCTTAGCTGCAGGCGCTGCGTGAGCTGCAGGCGCTGGGGCTGCTGCAGGCAGAACTGATAGAGGTTGAGCTCGAGTAGCATCTTGGCTACGGCCCCGTCTTCTTTTCTGACCTGGAGATTTTGTTGCAACTGCCTGGATAACAGGCTCTACAAGTTCCACTATATGATCCCTCTTGTCTGAATTATTAGCAATATCAACTGTGGCAATTTCCTGGTTGTTCCCCAAATTAATTGATATGTGCTGATTATGCACCAAT
>NW_027420552.1:35000-40538 GCF_009905375.1 Apium graveolens
GAATCGGTCGCTCCCCGTTTGCTCGGACGGGCTGACGCCCATTTCACCCTTCCCACATCTCTTTGCTCGGAATCGGTCGCCGGTCTCTCGCTTTTGGAATCGGTCGACGGTCGCCCTAGGCAACGAATCCAAGGCACAAGGCCCCAAGGCCCCAAGACCCCAATGCCCCAAGGCACCTAAGGCACATACGTCACATACGCACTACGCACCGCAGCGCACGTACGATGCGCACGCGCGCGCGTGTGTGTGCGCGCGTGTGTTTCAAAGAGAATTTGCTCCATCTTCGCCGTTTGGGCACCTGGGGTCTCGTTCCGGGCGACGAGGCCCCATTTGGGCGCCTGGGGTCTCGTTCCAGGCGCCGGAGTGATTTCTCTTCAAAATACACGCGCGCGCACACACGCGCGCGGGCGGGGCACGTTAGGCGGGGCGTAGTGCGTATGTGTTCTCATGTAGGTGCCTTTTTGCTCGGGGGCATTGGGGCCTTTGGGGCATTAGGGGGCATTCGGGGCCTTTGGGGCGTTCGGGCATTCGGGGCCTTTGCGGCATTTGGGGCCTTTGGGGCATTTCGGGCACTGGGGCCTTTGGCGATCGATTCGAACCGGTTGTCGCTCGACGGGAGTCACTCCGAAGGGGGCCCCACCGCTCGACTTGGAGCCCCGAGGGCCCCCTTTGGTGGGCCCCATCAGGCGACCATGGACTAGACGGGCGTGGGGGGCACACTATGTATGACATTTAAGCAATTTCCCAAGTTCCAGCAGTTTTAACCTAGGTGTTTGTTATGGATTAAAGCTACTATATATAATTGCTGTATTTAATAGTAAGGAACGTGAGCTTCAAGGCTCGATTTGACTGCTCTTGTGTTTCGTGACTCAATCTGCCTTAACAAGATGCCTACGTACCTTGCTGATTGCCAAGGATCAAGTCAAAAAACGTAGTTCTGATTTGTGGGGTGAGACCCCTTATATAGATGTTGGTGATCCTTGAATTGGACTTGGTATAGGAGACTTGGTGGGCAAGTATCATAATTAGAATGGACTTTGGAGTCCTAGATAGTAGGAAACTGATTCTTATCCTTTAGGTCCCCTTGAGGCTTATCTATAAGGATTTATATCCTTATCAGGACTCTTCTCAACAGCTGATTTTTCCCTTATTAATTAATTACGAAATTAATTAATAATCAGGGCTTTTGGACCTCTTTTATTCCACCAGGCCTGATCTGGTCCATCAGGCTTAACCTTTCTGGTCTGAATATTATATATCTTATTATTGGGCCTAGCAGCCCATTAATTATAAAATCAGGACTTATTTATCCCTATCATTTGCCCCCCAACTTTTGGGAAACATTGATTAGGTTTCGCAGAAGTTAAATCTATTCGTTCCCTTACAGGGTTTCGTTTTGCGTAAAGTGTGGAGCGACCTACACATTTACAACGAATCTTCCTTTTATTCAGAAATTATCTTAATTTCCAGGAATTTTTCCCTAATTTTCTGGAATTTTCCCTAATTTTCTGGGATTTTTCCCTAATTTCTGGGATTTATCCTAATCTTCCGGATTTTTCCCTAATTTTCTGGATTTTTCCCTTAATTTTTGGGATTTATCCTAATTTTTCTGGATTTTTTTCCCTTAATTTCTGGGATTTATCCTAATTTTCTGGATTTTTCCCTTAATTTCTGGGATTTATCCTAATTTTCTGGATTTTTCCCTTAATTTCTGGGATTTATCCTAATTTTCTGGATTTTTCCCTTAATTTCTGGGATTTATCCTAATTTTCTGGATTTTTCCCTTAATTTCTGGGATTTATCCTAATTTTCTGGATTTTTCCCTTAATTTCTGGGATTTATCCTAATTTTCTGGATTTATTCCTTATTTCTGAAAATATTAATATTTTTCAGAAATTATTTAAGGAATTTCCTTATTTTTTTGTGATTTTCCAGGATTTTTCTTCCTTTTCTTTTTTTTTTTTTTTTTTTTTTTTTTTTTGTAAAAATTTCGACCAGGAATCCTGTTCGACCAGGATCCTGGTCGAATTAGCCTCTGCTATGCCTTGGTCGAAGGCTTTTCGAGGAGGATGCATTCGATCAGGAATCCTGGTCGAATTTCGGCCAGGATTTTTCTCTTAATTTTTTTTTTTTTTTTTTTTTTTTTTTATCGACCAGGAATTTTTCGACTAGGATTTTCGTCCCTTTCGGTCAGGATTCTTGTTTTTCTGACCGAATAAACCATCTTCCTTGCCTTGGTCGAAGCTATTTCGAGCAGGGCTCGTTCGACCAGGATTTTCCCTTGGTTTCTAGTCGACAAGGCTTCAGGCATAGCTTTCTCGATCAGAATCCTGACCCTTTCGGTCAGGAATCAATATTTTGACCGAATTAATCTTTCTCTCAGCCTTGGTCGATGCCCTTTCGACCACAACTCATTCAAGGAAAAATACAGTTCGTGCCTTGATCGAATTGGGTCAAGAACATGTTAATGCATATATTTTCTTAGGGTCATATGTCTGGGCTGGACTCTATTGGGTCCTTGATTTGGGCCTGGATTTTTTGGGCCACCCTCTTAGTGGGTCTTAATCCTGGGCCCATTCCTTAAATCTGGGTTTTGTTTGTCAACTAATTGGGCCCCCCTTTTTTGGGCTGGTTTTATGGGGCTATCCTTTGGGCCCATTGTTTTTAACTGGGCTTTTAGCTCACGGGCTTATTTTAACCCTATTCCAATATACTGGGCCTTTCAATTGGGTCCCTAGTTCTGGGCTTTCAATTTGGGCTAATCCTTTTTTGGGCCTGTTTTCAGCAGCCCTCTTTTTTCTAACTTGGGCTATTTTGCTGAGCCTTTCAAACACTTGGGCCCTTAACTGGGCTTATTATTTTCTCAGGAACATTTCGGTCATAATCAATATTTTTGACTGAATTAACCTCCTTTTCTAGCCTTGGTCGAAGCTTTTTCGATCAGGATTCATTCGATCAGGATCCTTGCTTACTTCCTGGTCGACAAATTCTCTTGGTGTTAGGATTCAAAATCCTGACTCTTTCGGTCAGGAATTAGGATTTTGACCGAATTAACCCTTTTTCTTAGCCTTGGTCGAAGCCTTTTCGACCTCGATTAATTCGACGAGGAATACAACATGAAAACCTGATCGAACTGGGTCAAGAATTTGGGATATATCACTTTTTGTGACTCCATATGTTTGATTAGGGGCCCTAAGTCTGGGCAGGATTCTTTTGGGCTCCTGATTTGTTGAATACTTGACGTTTTCTGAACTGGGCTTTTTTGCACCCTTAGGCCCAATAATTTTTGGGATGGATTTTTTCATGGATTTTAATTCTGGGGCCACTTAATTTTCAACTAACTGGGCCCTTTTCTGGGCTTACCTCTTAGTGGGCTGATCTTTGCCCTAAACCTGGGCTAGATTTATTGATCCGTTTACTGGGGTTTTTTTTTTTTTTTTTTCAAGTAGGATTAGGCCATGTTTTTGGGCCTTCATCTCTCCAAATCCTTTTTGGATTTGGGACTTATTTTTGGTTTTTGGAGATAATACTCATATATATTTTCTTCCAGTTTTTGGACCCTGGTGCTGGGCTTTGATCTGAATATTTGGGGCCCTTATCTGGGCTTGACTTTTTTCTCTTAAATTGGGCCTTTTTATAGGGCTTTCATATCATGCACTTAATTTACTTGCCATGCCATAGAGATTCAAACATATTTCAAAAATTTCTCTGAACTTCAAAAAATTTTTTTTTTTTTTGGGATTCATCCCTTACACAAGTCTTAATAAACTTCATAATAAGACATATAAATCCTAAGCAAAGCTTCAAGGTGCTTTTCAACCTACTCTCCATCATGACAAGTGAGAATCGTATCAAACTGCCCTACACATAGTAAACCTTCAGGTTTTGTGCATGCCAAGTTCTCGGGACTTCAAAACCATCCATAGTCTCCAGCTTGTAGGTTCCTCTACCCTGAACACTCTTGACTCTGTACGGCCCTTCCCAATTCGGGGCAAGCTTCCCTTTTTGTCCTACACCAGATGCTTCTATCTTCCTCAAGATTAGATCGCCTTGTTTAAAAAACCTTTCTTTAACCCTTAGGTTGTAGTAGAATGAAGCTTTTTTCTGATATTCTACTATCTTTGCATGTGCTTTATCTCGCACTTCATCAATTAAATCCAGGGCTAATCTCTGCCCTTCCTCATTTTCTTTCTCATCGAAAGCCTGAATCCTTGGAGAGGAATGTGATATCTCCACGGGAACTACTGCTTCCGCCCCATATGCCAACATGAAAGGAGTTGCATCTGTCGTGACTCTACAAGTAGTCCTGTAGGCCCATAATATTGGAAGTATCTCATCTACCCAATTATTTCTCGACTTTTCGATCCTCTTCTTTAGTCCATCCAGGATTATCCGATTTGCTACCTCAGCTTGCCCATTGGCTTGCGGGTGAGCCACAGAGGTGAACCGCAACTCAATTTCATTTTCTTCGCAATACTTCTTGAATTCCTCATTGTTGAATTGTGTTCCATTGTCAGTGACGAGGATACGGGGAATTCCATATCGGCACATAATGTTTTCCCACAGGAATTGTGCAACTTGCTTAGTTGTGATTTTGGCCAAAGGTTTGGCTTCGATCCACTTGGTGAAATAATCAATGGCTACAATCAGAAACTTCCTTTGTGCCGTGGCCATAGGAAAAGGCCCTAGAATATCCATCCCCCACATTGCAAAGGGAATAGGCGAGTTGATAGAGGTCAGCATCTCGGGGGGTTGTCTAACAACTGGTGCATGCTTCTGACAGCGATCACACTTCTTTACATATTCTTTGGCATCAGCCATCATTTCTGGCCAATAGAAGCCTAAACGAGTTATCTTATGAGCCAAGGCCCTGCCCCCCAAGTGTTGTCCACAAATACCTTCATGCACTTCTTCAAGAGCCAAGCGTGCCTCATCGGGCCTGAGACACCTCAAGTAGGGAACCACGAAAGATCTTTTGTAAAGAATCCCATCTATCAAAGAGTATCTTAGTGCCCGAACAGTTAACTTCCGTGCTTCAGTTGCATCACTTGGCAACCAACCGGTCTGAATGTGAGCCTTGATGGGATCAATCCATGACGTCCCCAAGCCTATGGGGGCCACTAGCTTAACATCTATGCTCCGAGTCTTCAAAACACGGAAGTACACACTTCCTGAACTTTCTTCAATCTCAGACGAAGCGAACTTTGATAGCGCATCCGCCTTAACGTTTTCTTCCCTTGGAATGTGTTCAACATGGCATTCATTAAATTGGGTCATCACAGCCCTTACTAGGCGGACATACTTAGCCATCGTATCATCCCTTGCCTCAAATTCTCCCTTTACCTGGGATATGATCAGCTTCGAGTCTCCACGGACCTTTAAGTTTTTGACTCTAAGTGTCCCAGCTAGACCAAGGCCAGCTATCAGGGCTTCATACTCTGCCTCATTGTTTGTGGTTGGAAAATCTAACTTCATAGCATACTCAATTAAGAACCCATCAGGGCTTTGCAAAACACAACCCTGCTCCACTGGAATTTG
>NW_027420553.1:0-70955 GCF_009905375.1 Apium graveolens
AACACTTGGGCCAGCTTTCTCCACAAAGTCTGATAGCAGGGCCTTATTTCCAGTCATATGTCCTGAACATCCACTGTCCAGAACTAGAATATTTTTCCTGTTGCCCTGCAATCAAAAAGACCACTAATTATTAGTTTTAAGGACCCAGACTTGCTTGGATCCTTTGGCCTTTTTAGGTTTGTTAACATTTGCAGCGGATTTAACATCAGATTTTATGTTAACAGTTTTCTTATCAGACCTTATACTAGAAGGAACAACAGAAACTTTCTTTAAAGAAGGTTTTATTTGACAATAATCATAGTACAAACTATGATATTCCTTACAAGTATAAATGGAATGCCATAAACTACCACAATGAAAACAAGGATTTTGTGGTTTGTATCTAACAGACTGACTCTTAACTCCTGACTTTGTAGATAAGGAGTTAATATTCTTATTCTTCCTGCAAAAAGAAGCCAGATGGTTAGAACTTCCACAGTTATGACATGCTTTCCTAGGAGCATCAGGAACAGATTTATAGTTATTGCTTTTATTCACACCTTCCTTTCCATTCCTGTTTTTCCTAGGTGATTTTACCTTGTTTGCATCCTTAACATCTTTCAGCTTATGCTTAAGCTGCTTCTTCGTCATTAAGCCTATGTTAACTTCAGCTGTCTTTTCCTGTTTTAGTTTGTCAGAAGCTAATTCCTTTTTAACTTCTGATTTCTCATTTTCGGATTTTTCAGTTACAAACTTAACAGGTTTTAACTTCGGCTTTTGCTTATCAACAGGCTTAATTTCTACAGTTCCTTTTTCATTTTCTCCATAGCCTAAACCCTCTTTCCAGTTTCCACTGCTTAGCAAATTTTGAGTTGTTTTGCCAGAGTTAGTCCAAGTTCTGATAATCTCTCTCTCCTTTTCTAACTCAGTTTTTAGAGATTCATTCATTTTTAGCACTTCATCCCTAATATAAAAAGCATTATCTCTATCCTGCTGAGTTTGATGAAACATGACTAACTCTTTTTCTAAGAAATCATTTCTTTTCTTAAAAGCAAGATTTTCAGAAGTTAATCTTTCACATGTTAAAGTTTGATCTCTATAACTAACAAACATGGTTTTAAGATATCTTCTCAACTCATCAATATCATCAGTATGAAAAGCATAAGTAGTCTGAGGTACCTTTGTTTCAGCAGCTTCAGAACTGCTCTCAGAACTTGATTTATCAGCATTTGCCATCAATGCATAGTTCTCCTCACTTTCAGAGTCTGAGGTGTCTGTCCAGCTTTTCTGCTTTGTGACAAGAGCTTTGCCTTTGTCATTCTTGGTCTTCTTGCAATCAGGAGATATGTGGCCTTTCTCACCACAATTATAACATTTAACATTAGCGTAATCTCCTCTGTCAGACTTTCCTCCTTTTCCTTCAGATCTTCTGAAATTCTTCTTATCAGAACTTATGCCTTTCCTGGAAAACATCTTTCCCTTCCTGAACTTCCTGTATGCAATCTTTGTGATTCCTTTCACCATAAGAGCACACAGCTTCATCATCTCCTCATCAGCATCAGTTTCAGGCAAGCTTTCAGAATCTGAGTCATCATCACTCTCAGAACTTGATGACTCAGTATCAGATTTTATGATAAGAGCTTTACCCTTATCTTTCTTTGAGGAAGGTGGTTTGGGGGATTCCTCTTCAACCTTGAGAGCAACTGTCCTTGACTTTCCTCCTTTTCTCTTGCTTCTTTGTTCCATCTCAAGTTCATGGGTCTTGAGCATTCCATAGATTTCATCAAGAGTTGTTTCATCAAGATTGTAGTTGTCTCTTATTGTTGTTGCCTTCAAATCCCAACATTCAGGAAGAGCTAACAGGAATTTGAGGTTTGTATCTTCAAGATCATACTCCTTATTTACTAATGACAAGTCATTCAAGAGTTTGACAAATCTATCATATACATCAGTCAATGACTCATTAGTCCTAGAGTCAAAGTGTTCATACTCTTGAGTGAGTATTGTCTTCCTGTTCTTCTTAACTGTTTCAGTTCCTTGACACCTTGTCTCCAGTGCATCCCATATCTCCTTAGCAGTCTTGCAGTTGATTACCCTGTTTGACATTACATTATCAATGGCACTATGCAATAAGTGACGTACCTTGGCATCCTTAGCAATAGATGCTATATCTTCAGCAGTGTAATCAGTCTTTTCCTTTGGTACGGTCATTGCTGCTTCACCTGCAACTACAACAGCGAGCTTGGTAGGTTTGTGAGGCCCTTCCCTGATTCTATCAAGGTATTCTGGATCTGTTGCTTCCAGAAACATGGTCATCCTTACCTTCCATATGGGATATTCAGATGGTCTCAATATGGGAACTCTGATAGTCTCATATCGATTCTGAGTTGATATCTTTGATGATTCCTCAGTTTTGGTAGGCTTAGTTGGAGTTTCTGTGTCAGACATGATTGTGTTTGGATCTTTAACTGTATGTGTGTTAACAGAAAGCTCTGATACCACTTGTTAGGTCACACTTTCACTGTAGAGGGGGTGAATACAGTGTTTATTACAATCAAATCAAACTTCAAGAACTTATGTAACAGAAAACAAACTTTATTTAAACAATAAACTCTGTTACAATCTGGAACTGTTATCTCTCAGTGATGAACAAAATATCACGAGAGCTTCTAGAGTTATAATAAATAATATTCTCGATAATGATAACACCTCTAGTGTAAACTCTATTTCTGTGTTTATATACTACACAGTTACAAGATATTCGCTAATTGATATGGAATATAATTCTGCTTCCTAAAATATATCAATCAGATATCTTCTATTCCAAGTATTCCATTCTTCACGGAATTCCTTCTTCATGCATATCTCTTCTTATGTTTATCTTGATCTTCTTAACTTTAATCAGCTACTGTCCTTATCTGATCGTCCTTCAGCACTTAAGTTCTGATATCTATCTCCTGATAACATAAGTACTGATATCCCTTAAGTTCTGACTTCCAGTACCTTAAGTTCTGACTTCCAGTATAAGTACTGATCAGTTAAGTACTGATTTGTTCTGTTCAAATAAGATCTGAAATCTAAACATAAAACATATTAGCCATGACATTATCAAATATATCTAACAATAACATTCACAGACATTGTAGGCATACTGGAAAATGAAGGAGGTGCAGACATGGGAGCAGGCATTGTGAGTTTGCTATTAACAGATAAATGATTAACACTGCCACACTTAACACAGGTTTTTCTTGGTACATATTTATCAGGTGTGTAGTTGTTATGTTTGTTAATTCCTACCTTCCCATTCCTATTATTTTTCTTTTTAGACTCTGTTCTCACTTCAATTTTCTCAAACTTGTCATTCAATTGCTTGATAGACAGATGTCCTACATTGACTCTCTTGCTTTTGTTCACTTGACTTGTTTCTACTGGAACAAAGTTCTTAGAAACTGATCCATATTTCTCATTTAGTTTAGCTAGTTTAGCTTTGCTAACTGGCTTTCTTTCACTCAACGGATGTGATTCTTTGTCTTTCGACGGATAATACTTTAGGTCTTTTGACGGATAACATTCATTATCTGTCGAATCCACATTCGTTGAGAGTCCTTCTACCAAATTATAATCTAGTTTCTCCTTACACTTTTTTCAGGTTTCATCACAAAAAGATTCTATACCTTGAACTTTAGTAATTTGAGCATGAACATCTCTAGATGATTTTCATGCCTTAATTACTTCTTGTTCTCGTTCAAGTTTCTTTCTTAAAATATCTTCTTTCTTTAAGGATTCAGTCAATTCATCTTTGGCAATCTTGCACTCTATTTTCAGTTTTTCAAACTCAATAAATTGAGTTTCTAACACAGTGTTTCTTTCACTTAAAAACAGATTGTTCTATTTAAGTTTAGTGTTTTCTTTAGTGAGAGACTTGAGTGTAACACGCAGGTGATATAATTCAGTAGACATGTCATTTATAGCATCATTACACTTAGTTTTAAATAAATATACTAGGTTAGTAAGCTTTCTGTCAACTTTGTGCCTTAGCTTCCTGTATCCCATCTTTCTATATCCGTTGATCATGTAGCCATTAGCTAAAACATCCACGTAAGCTTTCTATCAACTTTCTCCCTTATTTTAATCTAATTTTGCACATCAATACACACACATATTCATATTATATTTATATTTAATATATATATTCAAATTTTTATTTCATATTTAATATTTTAACTTAATGTTATATTAAATGTCAAAATATGATTTTCTTATTGACCAATTTTATTAATTATTTTAATAAACATTACATATTTATAAAAATATTAATAAATCTAATCTAATCTAATATAATAAAATATAAATATAAAATTTTAATATACATATAAGTATATGTTTTTAACACATATAAGTGTCTTATTATGATTATATAATTATATATTCTATATTTTTTAATTAAATAAATATTTTATTTTTACTTGTATTTAATTAAATATTTAAATTTATTTTAACATGTAAAATTTTTATATATATAAAATAATTTGAAAATACATATAATATACTATTATTGAATTTAACTAATCAATATAACTAATACCAGTGGAACAAATGACCTTACTGATTCAACAAAATTTTAGATAATGATAATTTAGCTAATCATTTTAATTATTATGGTGGGAGATAAAAGTAAGAAACTTGTATGTGCTAACATAACCTAAAGAAAGTTAATATACGCGCAACACTTTACATTCCACGAATTTACATGTTCTTAAAAAAGTTGACACTATCACATATCCTAAAAAAGGAGGAATAAAAGATTTGTGAACATTAAAAGATCGTAGTTCTTTACGGATGAATGTCAACAAAACCTAATTCAATGGAATGAAGGTTTATACAGGACGTGAAGATCTGTGTTTTTAATATAAATTCGAGCTTTTATTTTCTACAAACTTGAATTTTATAAAAGTTTGAATTCAATTGTATTTTCTATTTAGAATATGTTATTTGATTATTCTCTTACCTAAAATTTAGGAGCTGGAAAAGTGAAACATAATTCGTATTGAACTTATCTTTTAAATCTGAAATTTGATTGACGTGAAATTTTAACTACAACATTTTTAAATCCGATACAGGATTAAAGTAAATATTTTAATTTTATTATTTAAAAAAGAGGAGTTCCAGAAAAAAAAGATATACAGGGCTCCCGGGGTTTTTCCTTTATATATATATAAATATATATTGATCGATTAATTTTAGCCAACCCTGTCACTATGATTATATAGTGACTATATTTATCGAATCTCTCTAAACCTGTAGCAAAATACACATCATCTTTTACCATATAAAAATATTACATTCTATTTATAAAAACATAAAAATAATAGCATGCTATATTAAAATATAATTAATTATTATAGCCAACTCCGCCGAAGTAAATTACCCTTCATGTTAGGCAAATTTCACATATTCAGTATTTTGTATTAATTTAGTCAACTGTTTTAGCAAATATCATTGAAGATGCTTTAAAAAAATAAGAATCCTAAAGTTAATTTTAGGATAAAAGTATAATTTTAATAATTGTAATTTATATATATACAAATCTCATTTAATTAACATGAAATAAATTAACAATTTATTATATATTAATATTTTTCTACAACTCTTTTTTAATTTTTTTAAAGACTAGCAGGATAATATTTATAATGATCTCGTAAAATATATAAATTAAGGATAATCATATTTATTGTACCAGTAAGCAGTAAGTATGTTATACATCACATGCCCGCGGTTATAAGTAGGGGTAAAAAAACTCGATCAACCCGCAAAACTGACTCACCGACCCCTTTTTTAGGCGACCAACCCGAAATGTTTGAAACTGAAATATTAATGGGTTTGTTTTTTAATCTGGGTCAGGGTTTAACAAATTTTAACCCCTACTCAACCCAACCCAACCCTTTACATAATTAAGTTATAAGCTCTTTATATGTTTAACCCATTACATGTATTATGGATAAAAAATATAGATTTATTTATTGCATGTATTTAATATTAGGTTTTGATAAACTTCGAGTTTAATGGTTGCACTTGTGTTTCAAGGCTTAAATATGCCCTCACAAAATACCTACGTACCGTGGTGTATACCAAGGATCAAGTCAAAACGTAGTTCTTGTTGATGGTTCCCCTCGGGGCTATGACATCGAGAGCTCACCAAGGACGTAGTGGCTTGCATGTCCTTATTCGAGGATTGAGCCAAAACGTCATTCTAAGTAATGGTCTCGTGGCTTTTAGGATGCCTTCTCAGCTTTGTGACGTGTGGAGCTCTTGTCCAAAATGTTATCCTGAATTTGAAGGGATAAGACCCTTTATATAGGCGTTGAGAGTCTAGGAATTATGATAGAATTAGGTGACTTGGTGGGCAAGTCTCCACCTTTGACTGGATTTTGGAGTCTTAGAAAGCAGGAATTACTCTCCTTCAAAATTTAGGTTGCTTGGAGGCTACTTTTTGTAGAAGTAGTTACTTATTTGAACACATTTATTCGACTGTTTAATTATCCCCTTTATTAATTACACAATTAATAAATAATTTGGGTTTTGAACCTCATCAATTGGGCTTTTCCCTTGGACCAAATCAGGTCTAATTAATGTGACATTAATTACGTAATTAGGGTTATTTTTATTCCTTATTATTTGCCCCTCAACTTCTAAGAAACCTGTTTGAGGTTTCGTAGAAGTTAAGTTATTTCATGCCTTTCCATGGTATTGTTTTTAGCGTAAAGTGTGGAGAGAACTACTCATTTACAACAATTTGTCTTACTCGAGGCTGTAGAATATTTTCTGAAATTTTCATAATTTTCCATACTCATTTTCTTACCTATTCCTATTTTTAGAAATTTTCTGGTATTTTCCCCTAAATTTTCAGAAACTATCTCATACTCACATGTAGTTTTTTTAATTTTTCCTAATATTTTACGGATTTTTCCTTACCTCCAAGTATTTTCCCTAAGTTTTTAGGAATTTTTCCGTAGCGCGGGATATTTTTTCATAATTGTTCCTAATATTTTAGGAATATTTTCGTACCTCCGGGTATTTTTCATAATTTTTTCTAATATTTTACGATTTTTTTCGTACCTCTGGGTATTTTTCGTAATTTTTTTCTAATATTTTAGTAATTTTTCCGTACCTTCGGGTATTTTTCATAATTTTTTTCTAATATTTTTAGGAATTTTTTCGTACCTCCGGGTATTTTTCATAATTTATCCTAATATTTTACAATTTCATTCGTACCACACGGTATTTTTCGTTATTTTGCGGGGACTTATTTGTAAGTTTTCAGAATTTCAGGATCTGATTTTTAACTTATAAAATTTCAGGATAAAATTTGTAAATTCTCAAACTTAGGGTCAAATTCATATCTTTAGAAACTTCGCTGAGCGAGTTATACTTCTGTTTGGTGTGGTCGTGGTGAATTCGACCAGGATCTCTCACGACCAGAATTTTGGTCGAGTTTTTTCACATCACTTTCTTTAAAATATTATTATTGAAAATTTGAAATAATATGAGCCACATATCAGGAGTGTTCTACCCGAATAAAATTTTATACGATACATTCAGATAAATGTTTTCCGAATAATAAACAAAATCGGGTTAAATATTCTCGAACAAAATTCAACTCGGATAAATTTTTTCAAATAATAACTCAAACTGGGTTAAAATATCTCGAATAAAATTCAACTCGAATAAAATTTTTCGAATAATAGCCCAAAATGGGTTTAAAAATCTAGAATAAAATTAAATTCGGATAAAATTTTCTAAATAATAGCCCAAACCGGGTTAAAAAAATCTCAAATAAAATTCAACCCAGAAATATTTTTATGAATAATAGCCCAAAATGGGTTAGAAAATCTTGAATAAAATAAAGTTCAGATTTTTTTTTGAATTATAGCCCAAATCGGGTTAAAAAAATCTCGAATAAAATTCAACTTGGATAAAAAATTTCGAATAGTAGCCCAAACTAGGTTAAAAATTCTCGAATAAAATTAAATTTTCGATAATAGCCTAAATCGGGTTAAAAAATCTTGAATAAAATTCAAATCGGATAAATTTTTTCGAATAATAGCCTAAACTGGGTTAAAAATCTTGAATCAAACCAAATTCAGATTTTTTTCCCCGAATAATAGCCCAAACCATGTTAAAAAATTTCTAGTAAAATTGAATTTAGATATTTTTTCCGATCAAAAATCCCATTCTGACCAGGAATCTTGACCGAATTATAGACTGATTTGTCCTGGTAGTGGGATTTTCGACCAGGATTCCATTCGGTTAGGATCCTGGTCGAACCATTCACAATTTCGATCAGAAATCCTGACCTCTTGGACCAGGATTCTGATCCCTTAGACCCCGAATCCTATACCTTTAGATCAGGAATCCTGACCGCTTGGAATACGATTCTGATCACTTAGATCTTGAATCCTATACATTTTGATCAGGAATCCTGACCCTTTGGACCAGGATTCTGATCTCTTAGACCCCAAATCCTAAATCTTTAGATTAGGAATCATGAATTACGAGCTGCAAGCCTTTCAACAACTATAACTTTTTGCTCATTGTCCCGATTCTCCTCTTGCCACTTGTAATCTTTGATCCTTTAATTGTATGGAATCATGGCTCTACGAGCATTTGCTTGGACGAAACGTTCCTTCTCCTTGTCTTCAATTGGATGGAACGTAGCCTCTACGAGCTTTTTTTCTAGTTCAACTGACTAAGTGCGATGTCCTATTTGGATGTTCGATTTAGTTAAACCTTCAGGTTTAAAGTGTGTGAAGTCTAAATACCTCCTTTTATTTAAACTTTTTCAAGCTTATAGGAGCCTCATCCTAATTCTGTTCTTGACTAGATGAGGCCCTTTGAAATATGGGATTCAACTTTCCTTTCTGCCCAACTCCGGGTGTATTAATCTCTCTTGGGAGTAATGCCCATTGTCAACAAAATCATTCTTTTACTTAGTGTATTTTAAGAAACTCATTTTTGATCCTCAACAGTCCCGGTGTTGGCTTAATAAAATTTAAAGCATGTGTCATGTCTTCTTCGTTCTTCTCGGACTCAAAGGCCTCAACCCTTGTGATGGAGTGATTCTAAAGGGCATCTCAACCTTAGTTTTGTAGGTTAACAAGAATTACGTAACTTCTGCAATTACTTTGTAAGTGGCACGATTCACCCATGATATGGGAAGTAGATTGTCCACCGAAATATTTCTCGAATATTCAGTCCTCTTCTTCAGTCCATCAAGGACTATTCACATGGCCTTCTCGGCTTGCTTATTCACTTTAGGCAAGCATGAAGTAGGAATCATGATTATTCTCCTTGTAATTGTTTGTTTGTTTTTTTAAATTCTTATTTTTGAGCTGATGTTCATCATCCGTCAGTGGGATTCACGGAAGCCCATATTCGTGTATCACACTTTCTCACAGAAATTATGTCACTTGCTTGGTGGTTATCATAGCTATTTATTTAGCCTCGATCCACCTCATGAAGTAACTTATGATTATTATCAGGAACTACCCTTGGGCATAGGCTATGTGCGTGCTTCGGGCATCCATCATATTTTCTTCTTATTATCTTTGTCATCAGCCATCATCTCCAAATGATAGTATGATACGTTTTAAGCGACAACCTTGCCCTCCCAGTGTAGCCCATAGTTCTTCTCATGTACTTCCTTCAAGACTAACTCTATTTTTCGGGATTTCAGGCATTTCAAGTAAGAAATCACGAACTACTTCTTGCATAAAGTCCTTGTAATCTTAAAGCTCCAAATCTTTTCCAACATTTTTCATGCTCCCGTGGCATCATCGGGTCATCGACTAGTTTTGAGTTGAGTCTCCTAGGAAACAATTCCCCACACATATCAGTGCAATCAGTTTTATATTAGTTTTTGGGTCTTCGGGATTTAGAAGTAAAAAATTCTCGTGTAACTTTCTATTTTCTGAGCAACGGCTTTCATGTTTTCCTCCCTCAGGATGTAACATTCATTAAGTTGAGTTATGGATTCATAAATCTCTCATATTTTGTTGTTGTCTCATGATTTGCTTTGAATTCCCTATTTACTTTGAGAAATCACCAACATTGAGTCTCCGCAAACTTTTGAGGTTCTTGATCCTCGGGGTACAACTATGACAATTTTGGCCACCAATGCCTCATATTTATCTTTTTTGTTCATTATTTAAGAAATCCAATGTCAAGACAAATTTTATCATAGATCTATCATGATCTTGCACTACTTATTTTTATTTTTGACGATCCATCAAAATAGAGAACGGAATATCACTTGAGTATCATCTCTTTCCCTTGTTTACATGTTTCCTAGCCCTCATGGGGTATCTCTTCCTGCCCCTCGACCTCTTGGTTGTCATTGGGGAATTCAACTATGAAGTCGGTCAAATCTTGAACTTTAAACACGGTACATGTTTATACTAAATTCGCCAGGCTTAATCGTCCACTTAAATAACCTTCCACTAGCCTCAGGGCTGTGCATTGTGCCCCCCGGAGGCTAGTTTTTTTAATATGGCACAGTTGGAAATATAATTTATTGTTAGATATATTTGTGATATCATGTCTAATCTGATTTGTTTACTTTCGGAGCTTAATATCAGGATGTATCAGGACTTACTGGAAATCAGGATTTAATGAAGACAAGAAGATATCAGAACTTAAGTTATCAGAACTTGTGATATCATAATTTAAGGTAGGATATGCTTCAGAAGTAAAGTGCGGCTGATTTCTAGGAGAGGATCTGGACTAAAACAAAGGAAGATATGCTTTAGGAGTTGGACGACTAGAAGACTTGTAGAAGATAATATCTGATTGATATATTTTAGGAAGAGATATGTTTCATATCAATTAGAAGATATCTTGTAACTGTGTACTATATAAACATAGCTTAGGGTTTATACTATAAGTGTTATCATTCACGAGAAAGATTATTCATTGTAACCCTAGCAACTCTCAGTGATATTCATACATCATTGAGAGAGTAGTTTAACCTACTTTGTAACAGAGTTTATTATATTGAATAAACTTGATTATTGTTACATATTTGTGTTTATAATCGATTTGATTATATAAACACTATATTCAACCCCCTTCTATAGTGTTGTGTGACCTAACAAGTGGTATCAGAGCCTTTCCATTAACACACATACAGTAAGATCCAAATAATAATCATGTCTGATCAATCAAAAACACAAGACCTTCAAGAACCTGCAAAGGTTCAACCCATTCATAACACCAGTAGATATGAAACCATCAGGGTTCCTATTCTCAGGGTGTCTGAGTACCCTGTATGGAGTGTGAAGATGGTCATGTTTCTGGAAGCTACAGATCCAGAATATTTAGACAGAATTAATGATGGTCCACACAAGCCCACAAAGCTTTATGTTACAGTTAGGAATGAGCCACAGAAGATGATTCCCAAAGAAAAGAGAGAATTCACCTCTGAAGACATCTCTTCAATAGCCAATGATGTAAAAGTAAGACACTTGCTCCATAGTGCACTTGGCAATGTCATGTCAAACAGGGTGATTGGATGTAAGACTGCAAAAGAAATCTGGGATGCATTAGAAGTAAGATGTCAAAGAACCAATGCCATCAAAAAGAACAGGAAGACAATACTCATACAGGGTTATGAGCACTTTGACTCAAAATCGGATGAGTCACTAACTGAGACATATGACAGATTCACAAAGCTGTTGAATGATCTGTCACTAGTGGATAAGGAATGTGATCCAGAAGATTCAAATATGAAATTCCTACTAGCTCTTCCTGAAAAGTGGGATTTAAAAGCTACTACAATAAGAGACAACTATGAACTTGCTGATATATCTCTTGATGAAATCTATGGGATGCTCAAGACTCATGAACTTGAGATGGAGCAAAGAAAGAAGAGGCATGGAGGGAAGACTAAGACAGTTGCTTTGAAGGCTAAAGAAAAACCAATTATCTCTAGGAAGGCAAAAGGAAAGGCTCTCATCATATAGTCTGATTTAGAGTCATCAGATTCTGATGATAATGATTCAGAACCTGAAAATTTATCTGAAGTGGATGTTGATTCAGAGATGATGCAACTGTGTTCTTTTATGGTGAAGGGTATCATAAAGATAGCCTACAAGAAATTCAGAAAGGGTAAGAAGTTTTCTAGGAAAAGTGGAAGTTCTGAAAAGAAAGGGTTCAGAAAGTCTGAAGGCAAAGGAGGAAAGTCTAATAGAGGAGACAACTCAAATGTCAAATGCTACAATTGTGGTGAAAGAGGCCACATCTCTCCTGATTGCAAGAAAGGGAAAGGTGATAAAGGCCAGGAACTTATCACAAAGAAGAAAAACTGGGCAGACACTTCAGAATCTGAAGAAGAGGTGAACTATGCCTTAGTGGCAAATGCTGATAGCAGTTCTGATGCTGCTAAACTTGAGGTACCTCTATCAACTCTTGCTTTTGATACAGATGATATTACTGAGTTGATATTATTTTTGAAAAATATCTATATTAGCTATAGAGATCAGACTTTAGAGAATGAAAGATTAAAATCTAAAAATCTAAAGTACAAAAACAGAAATAGCTATCTTGAATAAGAGTTAGTCCACCTGAACACTGTTCAGACAGAGAGAGATAATGTTGTGTCTGTTAAGAATGAATTGCTTAAAAAGAATGATTGTCTAAAAACTAAACTAGAAAAAGAAAGAGAAATCATCAGCACTTGAACTAACTCAGGCAAAACAACTCAAAATATTCTAAGTAGTGGAAACTGGAAAGAGGGGTTAGGTTATATAGATGGCAAAAGTGAAAAAGGGACTTTGCCAATTAAGCCAAAGGTAAATCCTGTTAAATTTGTTGCAAAAATTGTTGTGTCTAATTCTGAAAAGAGGAAAGACTCTAAAACAGAAGTTAAAGAAAAGTCAATTTCTGACAAATTAAAACAGGATAAACGAGTTGTAGTAAACATAGGCTTAATGACAAAGAAGCAGCTTAAGTATAAGCTGAAATAGATTAAAAATGTGAACAAGGTAAAGGAAGCTAGGAAAAATAGGAATGGAAAGGAAGGTGTGAATAAAAGTAATAATTATATGCCTGTTCCTAATGCTCCTAGAAAGAAATGCTATAATTGTGGAAACTCTAACCATCTTGCTTCTTTTTGCAGGAATAATAAAGAAATAAACCCTTTACCTCCTAAATTAAGAGTTAAGAGTCAGTCTGTTAGGTTTAAACCACAAAATCCTTGTTTTCATTGTGGTAGTTTATCGCATTCTATTTATACTTGTAAGGAATATCATAGTCTGTAATATGATTATTATGAAATAAAACCTTCTTTAAAGAAAGTTAGTGTAATTTCTTCTAGTGTAAATTCTGATGCAAAGTCTGATATAAAGTGTGATAAAAAGCATGTTAGCATAAACTCTGAAACTAAATCCGCTGCAAATGCTAACAAACTTAATAAGGCCAAAGGATCCAAGCAAGTCTGGGTCCTTAAAACTAATCAATAGTGGCCTTTGTGATTGCAGGGCAACAAAAAAAACATCATGGTTCTGGATAGTGGATGTTCAGGACATATGACTGGAAATAAAGCCCTTCTATCAAACTTTGTGGAGAAAGCTGGCCCAGGAGTTTCTTATGGAGATGGAAACATGGGAAAGACTCTGGGATATGGCAATATCAATCTTGGGAATGTCATAATTGAATCAGTAGCTCTTGTATCAGGACTTAAACACAATCTGCTAAGTATGAGTCAAATATGTAACAGAGGTTATCATGTGGATTTCTTTGAAGAACACTGTGAAGTTGTAAGTAATTCTACAGGCAAAGTGGTTCTGAAAGGTTACAGACATGGTAACATATATGAAGCCATACTTTCAACAAATTCTGATGGTTCTGCAATCTGTCTGTTAAGTAGAGCATCAATTGAAGAAAGCTGGAATTGGTACAAGAGACTCTCTCATTTAAATTTCAACAACATAAATGAGCTAGTAAAGAAATATCTTGTGAGAGGACTGCCAAAATCAATATTTGCTCTTGATGGTCTTTGTGACTCATGTCAAAAGGCAAAACAAAGAAAATCTTCATTTAAGAGCAAAACTGAATCCTCAATTCTTGAGCCTTATCACTTACTGCATGTTGATTTATTTGGTCCAGTCAATGCCATGTCTACTACAAAGAAGAAATATGCTATGGTTATAGCGGATGAGTTCACAAGATACACTTGGGTGTATTTCTTGCACAAGAAGAATGAAACTGCATCTACTCTAACTGATCATGTTAGACAGCTGGATAAGCTAGTCAAAGATTCTGTTAAAATAATAAGATGTGATAATGGCATTGAGTTCAAGAATTCAATCATGGAAGAGTTCTGCAAAGAGCAAGGAATAAAGCAGGAATTTTCTGCACCTGGAACTCCACAACAGAATGGAGTTGTAGAAAGAAAGAATAGGACTCTTATTGAAGCTACACGAACTATGCTTGATGAAGCAAATCTACCAAACTATTTTTGGGCTGAAGCTGTGTAGACTGCTTATTTTACACAAAATGCTACACTCATAAACAAGCATGGAAAAAGACCATATGAGATGGTGAAGAAAAAGAAGCCAAATCTGAAATACTTTCATGTATTTGGATGCAAGTGTTTTGTTCTTAAGACTCATCCTGAACAGCTGTCAAAATTTGATCTAAAAGCTGATGAAGGAATTTTTGTTGGATATCCACTTTCCACAAAAGCCTTCAGAGTTTACAATTTAAGAACAAGGGTTGTCATGGAATCTATCAATGTATCTTTTGAGGATAAAAAGATTACTTGACTTGAAGATTTTAATGATCATGATCAGCTGAGATTTGAAAATGAAAATATAAATTCTAATTCTGTAAATTCTGATCCTGTAAGTTCTGATGGGTTAAATTCTGATGTCATTGAAACTGTGGTAACTGCTCCAAAGGAAAATGCACCTATTCAGGGGGAGCAAGCTGATGATCATACCACATCTCAAGAACTCAAGAAGCATCAGAACCAGTCACTGGCTCTTCAAGTTCTGATTCATCAAGTTCTGATGAGCCAAACTCTGATAATTCTGGAAACTCTGATTCTTCAATTCCTGAAGGATCCAACTCAAATTCTGGAATCTCAGAGAGCATAACTTCAGGGCGAGCATCAGAAAATGCTGATGGAGACAGCATGGATCATGGGGGAGGATCCAGTTCTAGAGACCAACTTTCATTTGCAAGGAAGTGGACTAAATCACACACACCTGACTTAATAATTGGAGATCCTGAAGCAGGTGTTAGAACTAGAACAGCAACAACAAATGAATGTCTCTATCATTCCTTTCTATCTCAGACTGAACCAAAGAAAGTGTAAGAAGCTCTTCAAGATGCTGATTGGGTGCAAGCAATGCAGGAAGAGTTAAATGAATTTGAAAGAAATAAAGTTTGGACTCTATTGCCAAGACCAAAGGACAAATCCATTATTAGTACAAAATGGGTGTTCAGAAACAAAACTAACAGTGATGGCATAATTACAAGAAACAAAGCAAGGCTGGTTGCTAAAGGTTACTCTCAACAGGAGGGTATTGATTGTGATGAAACATTTGCTCCAGTTGCTAGATTGGAAAACATAAGAATCTTTTTGGCTTATGCTGCTCACAAGAAATTTAAAGTCTTTCAAATGGATGTGAAAAGTGTTTTTCTCAATGGAGAATTGGAAGAAGAGGTATATGTTGAACAACCTCCAGGCTTTGTAGATCCAAAATTTCCAAATCATGTCTACAGGCTTGACAAAACACTTTATGGCCTTAAGCAAGCTCCTAGAGCATGGTATGAGACTCTGACTCAATTCCTTCTGGAAAGTGGATTTCACAGAGGCAAAATTGATAAGACTTTATTCTAGCTCAACCATAGAAAGGACTTACTTTTGGTACAGATATATGTTGATGATATCATCTTTGGCTCTACAAATACAAAACTTTGTGAAAGATTTTCCAAGTTAATACAGTCAAGATATCAAATGAGTATGATGGGAGAGTTGAGCTATTTTCTGGGACTTCAAGTCCAACAAAATGAAGAAGGTACTTTTATCTGTCAATCCAAGTACACCAGAAACTTACTCAAGAAATTTGGAATGCAAGACAGTTCTACTGGATCAAATCCCATGGCTACTGCCACCAAGTTAGATAAATATACTGGAGCATCAGTAGATATTACTAACTACAGAGATATGATTGTCTCACTTTTATATTTGAGTGCAAGTAGACCTGATATCATGTATATTACCTATCTTTGTGCAAGATTTCAGGCTGATCCAAGAGAACCTAATCTAATAGTTGTGAAAAGAATTTTTAAGTACCTCAAGGGTACAGCTGATCTAGGATTGTGGTATCCTAGGGAATCAGATTTTAAGCTAATAGGTTACTCAGATGCAGATTTTACAGGATGCAAAATTGATAGGAAAAGCACTAGTGGAAGCTGCCAATTTCTTGGAGGCTGGTTGGTTTCTTGGTTTAGCAAGAGACATAACTCAATTTCCACATCTACTGCAGAAGCAAAATATATTGTTGCAGGAAGTTGTTGTGCATAGAATCTGTGGATGAAGAATCAGTCCCTGGACTATGGGTTAGAATTTTCTAAAATACCCATTTACTGTGATAATCAAAGTGCTATTGCTTTGACAGGAAATCCAGTTCAACACTCAATGACAAAACACATCAGCATTAGGTACCATTTCATAAGGGAACATGTGATGGAAGGTACAGTGGAATTGCATTTTGTTTCAACAGATCAACAACTAGCAGATATCTTCACAAAACAACTATGTGAAGCTACTTTTACAAGACTGGTAAATGAACTTGGAATGGTTTCAGGTTCTTTCTCAAAATCTGTTTAGTTTTTGTTCTCATACATCAGACTTTATGATCAGTGTTTACAGATTTTCTTATCTCAATGTAATCTGTACTTAAATTGTAACATATTAAACACTGCTTATTATCTGATGTGATTCTATAAACTCTGAAAGTGTTTTGAATGTTCTGTGACTATTCAATCCAATGAGGATTATTGTGTTAGATGCTGACTTAGTAGTCTTTAACAAACTATGTATCCCATGTTTGAATTAGTTGTTTATGTGGAAATCAATAACACAAGCAAATTCTGATTTTGATCTTAGTTAAATTTACTTTGTGTATCTTATTACTAAGTCACAAACTAGATTATTGCTTCTTATCTGTCAAATTCTGATGTTAGTAAATCTTAACGATGAACTGCATGCTTGATAAGCCTCACATATCTGAAGAAAATAAAAGAAATGAAAAATTGAAATCAGGTACTCATTTGAGATCTAGAGTAAATATATGAAAGGGAAGACCCAAGTGCATTACTCGTATTAAATAATATGCATTAGAAATGCAAATTTTTCTTGGTGACTTTTCACATTCTCTGATTACTGGAGAAATATTCTGCTTACAGCATAAATTCTGAAGGCAGTTGTAACTCATTTACATTGAGAAGCCATTGTCAAAAGAATTTCAAAAGATGCATAAAATAAGCACAAACAGTTGAGGTGAATTCTTGCAGAACTTTATTCTATAGAAGACTTCACAATTCAAGACAGATTTTAAGCATTTTTCTTAGTTATGCCTTATTTCTAAGATATACCGAAGTTTGTCAAACTTTAATCTTTATCTGATCATTTGCACCGACACATACTCTCACTCCATATGAATGATGAAAATTACTGTGGTGATTAAGTTTTTTCAGATAAACAGTTAAGTATTATTTACATAAATTCTGAGGACAAGTTCTGATTATGTTCAGATGATTAAACTATGAAGAAACCAGTCAGTATTTGTGTGAAGAATCACAGAAAAAGTTATTCATTTTTTTAGTACAGAAGCAATGTTCTGATGACCGTTAAATTCTTATAATAGTCAAGTTCTGATGCAAACTCTGATGCTTACGTGTCACCTTTTAATTGCTTGACTTATTTTAAGTATTTACTATAACGATTATATTTCACAGGAAAATAATTAAGTGAGATAAAAGCAGTGATAATAATTTGGTTAATGGGTTGTGTGTTTGTTTTTGGTAACCGCATGTGAGTAATAATTACTGCACGTTTACCGTGCCCACTAATAATGTTTTGACTGTTTACATGCTGCCAGGTGTAAAATGTCTATTTTACTTCCAAAAATAGTCGTTGAGTGGGAAGAGTATAAATATTAGAGATAAAAGATTATACAAATTTTGTAACTTCTCTCTTATCTTATCTCTTATTTCTTTTACTCTCTCTCTCTTTCTCTCTCTCTCTCTCTCTCTCTCTTTTTCTCTCTATTTTCTGATGGACTTTCTTACAGGCATTTTATCAAACACCTTGTGAACACACAACTTCTCACTTAATTTCTCACAGAAATGGCACCAAAGGACGTTATCTTTAATGGAGCCAAGTTCGTCCCCAACAACTATATGGCTATTCTCAGCAAGGACGATGCTCCTTCAGATCTTCACTTCATTCAAGACTTTCTTGCTCGCAGTGAGATTGGGTATGCTTTGACCCAACCAGAAACACTCTCGGGAACACAAATACTGGAGTTTTGGAGGACTGCATTTTATGATGATGGTGGTGAAGATGGGTCTCCAAGCATCATTTTCATAATTGGGGAAGATGAGCACCTGGTTACCCTGTCTACTGTTCGACAAGCTCTCCATTTGCCAGAAAATTGTACTTTCAATGCTCAGATTGAGGATCCACTTCTACAGAGTATGATGACCAATCTTGGCTATGAGAAAAGTCTGTCCAAGCTGGACAACTGAAGAGGCCATACATTAGAAGGGAGTGGAGCTTCTTTTTCGACTGCATCACCAGAGCCTTTGCCAACAAATGCTCAAATTTTGATGCTATTATAATTCTGAGTCAGCAAATAGGGTATGCACTTCTTAATCAAACTCATTTTGATTATGCTACTGCTATTTTATGTTTTATTGGGGATAGGTTGAAAGAGGACCCAAATACTGTTTACTTTGCTAGGTTCTGTCCACGTATTTATAGTTTTTGTTGTTCAGATAAGCCCCAAGTCTTTACTGACTGTTAAACTTCATAAAAGGGCTTTAACAGATATATTATCTGTTGATAATAAGAAGGATATACTAAGACCCCTTCAAATTCCTCTATCTATAAAACAGTTTTTAGTAAATTCTGATCCTCACACATACACAACCATATATCCTGATGTTGCACCAATACAACCTACTACTTCTCAACCTCCACCAACCCAGCCTTCCAATACTCAACCCTAGCCTACCATCAGAACCTACTATCAACCAGCACAATCCTCTCAACCACAATCATCAGCACCTACTATCAAAACCTCACCTCTCAAATCTAAACCAACCTCTGGTACTTCTCAAAAGGTGCCAGTTGTAAAATCTGACACATCCTCTAGGCCAAAAACCAAAAGAACTATCTATGTGCCTAAATCTCCACCAAGGAGAAGAAGAAGGATGATTCTGAGAGATGAATCTGATGAGGAAGAACAAGTCCAGGTTCCTGTATCAGAACCTGTGACAGTAGAAGCTGAAGAGTCAACTCTTCAGAAGGAGAATGAAGCTGAGGGTTCTGTGATTTTTAAAAGGAAAAGATCTTCAAATTCTGATACAGATCATATCACTCCACCATCTAGAAGATCAAGGAAGACTAGAGCAGGTGTAAAAATTACACAATCTCAATATGAAGATGCTGAGGAAGGGGATCAGGAATCTCTGATCTCATCAGTACCTATTATAATTGAAGCCCTTCTAGCACCTGAAGACATTGTTCATGACACAGTGATCACACCTCCTATCTCTACATTCAAAGAAACAGCTACAGTTGAAGATTCAGGGTTAAGTCCTGAAATTGACATTCACAGGCTGAATATTCCAACTGTCTTGTATATGGAAGCACCACCAGCAACAGAGTCAACTCCACATGTTTTTCTAATGCTAAATGCTGAACTTCCTACTACACCAATTCTAGATTTGGCACCTAAAACAGATGAAGTTGTTCCAGAATCTCCTTCATTTACACACACTTTGGTGTTATCAGAAGATGATGAGATTTTATCAAGTTCTGGAGACAGTGCTCCAGCAAGTGCTCCAGTCAGTGCTCCAATTCTTGGAAAGGAGGCACTACTTAAGTTTGTTGAAGGAGATGCTCCTGTTCCTTGGGAAGAGACCTTTAGAGGAGTTGAATGGACAAAGAAGTGGAATGAACCTGACTTCATTCCCAGCTCAAATATTCTGTCAGAGCATATTTCAAAAGTTGATGAATTACTGACAAGTTCTGATCTCAAGAACCAACTAAAAGTCACAGCTCTCAGTACTAAATCTCTTCAAGGTCTACACTCCAAGACTCATGAAAAGGTTGATAAATTTCAGGAATCAGCTGATAAGCTAGACCTGATGCTCAAACTAGACAAGAATAGGTTTATCAGACCAATTCAAAAGAAAGTTGAAGCTATTGAGCAGGTTCAAGAAAAGCAGCATGCCCAACTGGATGAGGTCTTACAGAAGCAAGCCTCTCAACAAAAATAACTCAATGAAATCCAATTTTCAGTGGAACTCCTTCTTTCTCTACTCCTGTCAGATGATGCCAAAAAGGGGGAGAAGGTAGTTAAGTCCAAATGCTCAATTAGCAAATCACTGAAGAAAAAGGATGATTCTGAAGATGACCAGGGAAACCCTAGCAAGGGCAAAGGTCAAGGTCAAAGCAAGCAAAGCATCAAAGTTTATTCACAGAAACTAATTTCTGATTCTAGAAAATCTTCTACACAGAAGAATACAAGTTCTGAAGCTGTGAATGCTCAAACTCTGATATCAAGTTCTGATATTTTGATTCAGTCCGGAAGTCAAGACTCTCAGAAGTTTTTAGAAACTCTGAAGCTTAAGGGAAGGGAGACTACTGTCTACTATAAGGATCTTAAGATTCAGACTCTTGATGAAGAAATTGCTAAAAGATTGTTTCTCAAGCATAATCCTGAAATGGATTTAGAGACTCTAAAGGAGGAAGAAGATAGATTTGCTGCTGAGAAGACAAATCCTAAATCTAAAGCTTCTAATGCAAAGAAGCCTCCCAGATCTAAGGAGAAAAGTATAGTGATAAAAGAAAGATCTGCCATAGAGATTCCTACATCAAGAACTAGATCTCAAACTACTACTGATCCCAAAGACAAAGGAAAAGGAAAAGTTGGGGAGACAGTTAAGAAACAGGAAATGAAGATTCCTCAAATTCTGATGGATCCTGTGTGCAAGTTGGTTCAAGTCTTTGATGATGATGATACAGAAGATGAAACTGTTGAAACTCTAAAAAGAAGAAAGATGACAGAAGAATCTAAGACAACTTCTGACATAGCTCAAGTTGTTCAGAGTGAAGAAGTTCATGACTTGAAGAATCCTGAAGAAATTTCAGAACAACGAGCTATAGAAGAATCTGCAAATCCTGAACAAGTCATCAAGACATCAACCTCTGACAGAGCTCAAGTTGAATTGAGAAAGATGACAATTGCTGATAAGAAGAAACTCTTATGGAAAAATGTTAAACCATCAGATCCTAAGAAAAGTCAACTGTTATCTGATTTCATGACTGTTGGATTGAATGCCAGAGAAGCAAGAGACAGATCTGGGTTAGGATCAAGCGAAGCCAAGATCAAAACAGGAGTTGAAGTAACTATCAAAAATCCATTTTTATTAATTGACAAACCACTTGAGGAAGTTACACAGAAACACCTTGACAAGGTTATATATGTTCAAGTGGTACTGGATACTCATGATAAGAGTAAAATCAAGGAAAAGTTGATTCTATTTCTTAAAGATGGAAGAACATACAGAATGTCAGAATCAGATGTGCTAAACAAATCTCTTAAAGACCTTCAATTCTTTCATTATCTTTTGGAGGTAAAGTCTGAGGTTACCAGAAGATGGTCAAATTTCATCATGAAGACCATAAGGGATAAAGCCAGAATCTCTGAATCAAGGGTTGCAGAATTTATTCCAAAAATAGTTGAAGATGATGGAAGTGAAATTCCAATGAAGAAGAATTCTGCTAAGATGGAAGTTATTCTGAAAGAAAAATGTCTATGCTACAATGAAGACTCCTCTCATCCAAGGGTAATCAGACTTGGTGATGGATTGGAAAGAAATCATATTTCAGCACTTAGGACTGCCATTTACCAGATTGGAAGTCAAGATGAAGAACTGAAGCAAGTCAAGGCTAAATTAGCTCAAGTCCTGAGAAATGCAGAAGAGAAGCTGATATCAAACTTTTTCAAGAATCATTTTGGATTCAGATTGATTCAGTAAGATTGGTAAAAGCTACAAGGACTGTAAGTTGTAGTTAGTTGTCTAAATAAACTCTCATTACATTTGTACTTAAATGTTTTTGACATCATCAAATCTATTAACTTGTATATTTTTCATAATTTACAAGTTGGGGAGATTGTTAGATATATTTGTGATGTCATGTCTAATCTGATTTGTTTAGTTTCAGAACTTAATATCAGGATTTATCAAGACTTATTGGAAATCAGGATTTACTGAAGAGAGGAAGATATCAGAACTTAAGTTATCAGAACTTTTGATATCAGAATTTAAGGAATGCTTGCTACCACACCCAACAACTACCTCATTGTAGGCCCCGTAGTTATAAATTTACACCTCTTTTGTTATACCATCAGGGTAATGATTCATCAACCTGCTAGGGATATGCTTCAGAAGTAAAGTGCGGCTGATTTCTAGGAGAGGATCTGGAAAATAAAGGAAGATATGCTTTAGGAGTTGGACGACTTGAAGACTTTAAGAAGATAATATTTGATTGATATATTTTAGGAAGAGATATATTTCATATCAATTAGAAGATATCTTGTAACTGTGTACTATATAAACACAGCTTAGGGTTTACACTATAAGTGTTATCATTTACGAGAAAGATTATTCATTCTAACCCTAGCAGCTCTTAGTGATATTCATACATCATTGAGAGAGTAGTTGTTAGGAATGTATGTGCATTAGTTTGATGATATGTTTAACAAAATACTTAAGTAGAAATTTAGTGTCTGTAGCCTCAACGGATAAGACCACTTTGGCTATCCGTTGATGGTGTAGCTTTACTTAGAAATAAGTCTAGTGTTGTAGCATATTTCAGTCTCTGTATTTAAAATGTAATACTTGGAAGTTGAGAGAAACTATGAGTCATGTTGACTACTAGATGATATGCAGATAGGAAGGCCAATTGTAAATACTTCATGCCTTGTAATTTTGTATAAGTGAAGTGGTATCAACGGATGACTTAAAGACCTTCAACGGATGAGAAGCTAAGCTTCAACGGACGTCTCTAAAGCTTAAACGGATAAAGTCATCAACGGATAACATCCTTCAACGGATGAGTGCATCAACGGATGAAAGCTTCAACGGATAACATCCTTCAATGGATGAGTGCATCAACGGATGAAAGCTTCAACGGATAACATCCTTCAACGGATGAGTGCATCAACGGATGAAAGCTTCAACGGATGTTCTGATGATTAGCCGTTGATAAGGGGTAGTTGTACCTACAAACAGAGGCACATGGGTTGATAGAGACAACTGAGATGTGGTAGCCGAATTTCAGGAACAACAGAAAAAGCAGCCGTTCTTCTCTAGTACAAAGATGCAATAGTCAACAAAGTACTGGAGTGAACAGGAAAAGAAGCAAGTGAAGATCTTATTTTATTACTGTATTTTATATTGTTCTTCACTTGTACACTTGGTAATATATAAACCAAGTAGAAGCTAGTAATTAGATGAGAGATTTTCCAGAGCTGTTTAGAAAAATATTGAGAGAAAATTCATCTAGTTTGTACTAGGATGCAGCTGTGATCAACATTGTTTAATCACAGATTTTCTAAAATACCATCTCTGGTGGAACAACAAATCCACCAGAAAAGTTTTTAAGGTCTGTTGTGTTCTTTACATTTGTGCTTGAATATATATCTGTCTGTATTAGCTTAAAGCAATTCACACACTTGTTCTTCTTGAACACACAACTTTCATAAACTGCTCAAAACTTGAAAAAGTTTTGAGATTTACATTCAACCCCCCTTCTGTAAATCTCATTGTTAGTCCACTAGGAATAACAATTGGTATCAGAGCAGGCTCTTGACATACAAAGAGTTTAAAGATCTTGGAATCTAACAAAGATGAGTAAGAAGGATATTGGAGTAAAGATCCCAGTTCTTGACAAAGACAGTTATCACCATTGGAAGGTGAAAATGCACCTTCATCTACTCTCCCAAGATGAAGGTTATGTAAACTGCATTGAGAATGGTCCTCACATTCCCCACAAAGTAGCAACAGTTGCTACAGCCACAGTTGCTGTTGGTCAATCCATTCCAAAACCTAGAGCAGAATGGACAATGGAAGACACAGAAGAAGTCCACAAGGATAAGAAGGCTATGAACATTTTGTTTAATGGTCTTAACATGGATATGTTTGATAATGTGATAAATTGCACAACTGCCAAAGAGGTTTGGGACACAGTTCAACTACTGTGTGAAGGTACAGAACAAGTGAAAGAAAACAAAATGCAGCTTCTCATTCAACAGTATGAATACTTTCATTTTGAAGAAAATGAATCTTTAAATGAAACATTCAATAGGTTCCAAAAGCTGTTGAATGGACTGAAGCTGTATGGAAGAGTGTACCAGGTGAAGGATTCAAATCTTAAATTTTTAAGATCCTTGCCAAAGGAATGGAAACCCATGACTGTCTCCTTAAGAAACTCTCAAGATTATAAGGACTTCACTCTTGAAAGCTTGTATGGAATCTTGAAGACTTATGAACTAGAGCTGGAACAGGATGAGGTATTGGAGAAGGGGAGAAAGAAAGGAAGTTCAGTTGCATTGGTAGCTGAAGATGAGAGGAAATGCAGACAAGAAACTGCGAGATCTACATCAAACTCCAAAGATGGTATAAGAAATCAGGAATCAAGCAAGGGGAAAGAGCAAGTTGCTGAAAATGAAGACAACTCCAGCCAAGATGACTCAGATGGTATTGATGAGCATCTTGCATTTCTGTCCAGAAGATTTGCAAAGATGAAATTCAAGAAAAACACTAGAGCCACTAAACCTCACAAAAACACTGTGGACAAATCCAAGTTCAAGTGTTTCAATTGTGGTATAAGTGGACACTTTGCAGGTGAGTGCAGAAAGCCAACTTCTGAAAAGAAGAAATTTGAACAAGTAGATTACAAAAAGAAATATTTTGATCTACTCAAGCAAAAGGAGAGGGCTTTCATTACTCAAGAAAGGGACTGGGCAGCTAATGGAGATGAAGAGGATGAAGATGTGGAGTATGTCAACCTTGCTCTCATGGCTGATTCTGAAGAAAATGAAGTTAGTTCATCAAGCAATCAGGTAATCACTACTGACTTAACACAGCTTACTAAAGAAGAGTGCAATGATGCTTTTAATGACATGTCTACCGAATTGTATCATTTGCGTGTGTCTCTTAAATCTCTTGCTAAAGAAAATAGTAGGATTAGAGAGAACAATCTGTTTTTAAGTAATAGAAATGCTTTGTTAGAAGATAAGATGATTGACCTAGAGAAAATAAAGTTGCATTGTATATCTGTTGAAAATGAACTAGCTGAATCTGTTAAGAAAGTAGAAATACTTTCCAATCAATTAGAGAAAGAGCAAGAGGTGATTAAAGCCTGGAAGACATCTAGGGATGTAAGTGCTCAAATTGCTAAGGTCCAAGGAATTGAATCATTCTGTGAAACTGCCTGGGATAAAAATAAAAAGAAACTGGAATTAATTGATGGGCTGTCAACGGATGTGGAATCAACGGATGATGAAAGTTATCCGTTGAAGGAAGAAAAGGAGCATCCGTTGAAGGTTCCTCAATCAAAACAGGCAGATGTTTCTAAAAGAGAGAATCTAAAGAAACTCAACAAAAAGTTTGGTTCAACTTCAAAGAACTTTGTCAAAGAAGAAGCAAGCACATCCAAAGATGTCAGTAAGGTGAATGTAGGGCACATGACCTTAGAACAGTTAAATAATAGGCTCAAGATGGTTGAGGATAAAAAGGAATCTAAAAGAAAATCCAACAGAAATGGGAAGGTAGGAGTTAATAAACACAACAATTACACACCTGATAGGTATGCTCCTAGAAAAAGCTGTGTGCATTGTAGTAGTGTTAATCATCTATCTGCTAGTTGTAAATCCATTAAGAAGACTCCCATAAATGTACCCTCTTCTATGCCTAATATGTCTGCATCACCTCTGCATGCTATGCCTGTTATGTCTCAACAAAATCCTTATGCACATTTTGTGAACATGCCATATTTTAACAATCCTTATCTTGCTGCATTTAGTATGCCTCAAATGCCATACAATATGCCCATATGGAATAACATGTTTGCACAATCAATGCCTAATAATTTTACAAATGTGCTAAATGATTCTGTGACTAACCCTACACCTCAACCAACTACATCTAAGACCAAGGTTGACTCAAACTTACCTAAGTCTAAAGATGCAGGAGGAATGAAGTCTAGGAGAAAGGCTAACAAGAATGGACCCAAGGAAACTTGGGTACCAAAATCAAATTGATTGATTTTATGGTGTGCAGGGAAATGGAAGAAATCTATGGTACTTGAACAGTGGTTGTTCAAGACACATGACAGGAGATTTCTCCCTGCTCACAGAGTTCAAGGAGAGAGCTGGCCCTAGCATAACCTTTGGAGATGACAGCAAAGGGTTTACTATGGGATATGGCTTGATTTCAACAAGGAATGTCATCATTAATGAAGTTGCATTAGTTGATGGTCTCAAGCATAATTTACTGAGCATCAGTCAACTATGTGATAGAGGGAATACAGTTTCCTTCAATTCTGAAGCCTGTGTTGTCACTAGTAAGAAAGACAACAAAGTGGTTCTAACTGGAGTTAGAAAAGGAAATGTGTACATAGCTGACTTCAACTCTACAGATGCAGAATCCATTACTTGTCTTTTCAGCAAAGCAAGCACAGTTGAAAGTTGGCTATGGCACAAGAAGCTATCTCACTTGAATTTCAAGACAATGAATGATCTAGTCAAAAAGGACTTAGTTAGAGGAATCCCTCTAGTTGAATTCTCAAGGGATGGTTTGTGTGATGCTTGTCAGAAAGGCAAACAAAGGAAAGCATCATTCAAAAAGAAGCTTGAAACAACAATTGATGAACCATTACAGCTGCTACATATGGATTTGTTTGGACCAGTCAATGTATTGTCTATTGCAAGAAAAAGATATTGCTTAGTGATTGTAGATGATTTCTCAAAGTTCTCATGGGTCTATTTTCTTGGATCAAAGGATGAAGCAAGTGAAATCATTATCAATCACATCAGGCAAGTCAACAATCATCCTGACTTGAAGGTTAGAAATATCAGGAGTGACAATGGAACTGAATTCAAGAATTTGACATTAAGGCTGTTCTGTGAAGAAAATGGAATCATGCATGAGTTCTCAGCTCCAAGAACACCTCAGCAAAATGGGGTTGTTGAAAGAAAGAACAGATCTTTAATTGAAGCTGCCAGAACAATGCTTGAAGAATCAAAGTTACCAACATATTTCTGGGCTGAAGCTGTTAATTGTGCCTGCTTCACTCAGAATATTTCTTTGATCAATCAAGCTAAAGGCATGACTCCTTATCAGTTGTTCAAGAGAAGAAAACCAACTCTAAACTTTCTTCATGTCTTTGGATGTAAATGCTTTATACTGAGGAATCAATCTGACCATAAAGGGAAGTTTGATGCAAAGGCTGATGAAGGGATATTTGTTGGTTACTCAGCTGGAAAATCTTATAGGGTCTACAATCTAAGAACCAACATTGTTATGGAATCTGTGCATGTTGTGTTTGATGATAAAAAGATTGATGGACTAACAGATGAGGGACATAATGAGAGACTCAAATTTGACAACATTGAGATATATTGTGATGATAGTGAAGAGGAGACTGATGGAGATGACACTTCAAAAGGGATTCAAAACATGCCCTTGGATAATGCACAAAATACTGCATCCGTTGATAGAGGCAATACAGTATCCGTTGAAAGACATAGTGCATCATCCGTTGAAGTACAAAATGAAGCATCCGTTGATCATAGTTCATCAACGGATAATCGATTTACATCATCAGTTGATAGAACTCCAAGTTCCCTGCAAAGGACCAACAACTCAGGGGGAGTTTCAACTAGTCAACACTCTGTCTCACATCATGACAATACTGAGGCCACCTCATCTAGAGCACATCTTCCACCACAAAGGAAATGGACCAAGAATCATCCCTTTGAACTGATCATTGGTGATGCATCATCTAAAGTGCAAACAAGAAAAGCCACTCAAGATGAATGTCTGTATAGTAGTTTTCTGTCTCAGGAGGAACCTAAGAAAGTGGAAGAAGCTCTATTGGATCCAGATTGGATATTAGCTATGCAGGAAGAGCTGAACCAATTTGAGAGAAACCAAGTATGGAAGCTGGTACCCAAACCAAAGAACAAGAGTCCTATTGACACAAAGTGGGTATTCAGAAACAAGATGGATGAAAATGGCATTATCATAAGGAATAAAGCCAGACTGGTTGCTAAAGGCTATTCTCAGCAAGAGGGAATAGATTTTGATGAAACATATGCTCCTGTTGCAAGACTTGAAGCCATCAGAATATTTCTAGCCCATGCAGCCCATGCCAATTTCAAAGTCTATCAAATGGATGTCAAAAGTGCATTTCTAAATGGGAAATTAGAGGAAGAAGTCTATGTAAGTCAACCTCCAGGATTTGAAGATCCAAATTTTCCAGACTATGTGTATTATCTGTTGAAAGCACTCTATGGACTGAAGCAAGCACCTAGAGCCTGGTATGAAACCTTATCAAAATTTCTTTTGGAGAATCACTTCACTAGAGGTACTGTTGATAAAACTCTCTTCTTTAGGGATGTTAATGGCTCTAGTATACTTGTTCAAATTTATGTAGATGACATAATATTTGGCTCTATAGATGATAAACTTTGCAAAAAGTTTGCTAAGCTAATGCAAAGTAATTATGAAATGAGCCTAATGGGAGAACTAACCTATTTTCTTGGTTTACAAGTTAAACAAGTTAGTGATGGAATTTTCATTAGTCAAACTAAATATATTTATGATCTTTTAAAGAAGTTTGACTTAATGGAATGTTCATCTGCAAAAACTCCCATGGCCACTGCCACCAAACTTGAATTAAATAAGACTGAAAGGTCTGTGGATATTACAAGTTATAGAGGCATGGTTGGTTCACTTTTATATTTAACTGCTAGCAGACCAGATATAATGTTTGCTACATGTCTATGTGCTAGATTCCAAGCTGATCCTAGGGAGTCTCACTTAATTGCTATCAAAAGGATTTTCAGATATCTCAAGGGTACACCAAATTTAGGTATTTGGTATCCTAGAGAATCTGGCTTTGATCTAATTGGTTATTCAGATGCAGACTATGCAGGTTGCAAAATAGATAGGAAAAGTACAACAGGCTCCTGCCAATTCCTGGGAAACAAGCTTGTATCATGGTTTAGCAAAAAGCAAAATTCAGTCTCTACTTCTACAGCTGAGGCTGAATACATTGCTGCTGGAAGTTGCTGTTCTCAAGTGTTATGGATGAGGAACCAACTCCTTGACTATGGACTTCATGTTGATAGAATTCCTATCTTTTGTGACAACACAAGTGCCATAGCCATAACAGAGAATCCTGTGCAGCACTCAAGGACCAAGCACATTGATATCAAGTACCACTTCATTAGGGAGCATGTCATGAATGGTACAGTGGAACTACATTTTGTTCCAAGTGAACAACAAATTGCTGACATATTTACCAAGCCACTTGATGAATCAACATTCACAAGATTGGTAAGTGAGCTAGGTATGCTTAATTACTCTTAAAATTCATGTCTTTATTGCAATTTGAATTGAAGCCTGAAATATATTAGTTGCTAAGAACAAATTTGACTTTTAACATAGTTTATTCCATCAACGGATGTTCCCTATCCGTTGAAAGTCAAAATTGCTCTATCAACGGATAATCATTATCCGTTGAAAGACAAATATATTTCTGGAATTTTTATCCGTCAACGGATAAAACTGAAGTACCTTTCAACGGATGACAATTTGCCTTATCCGTTGAAATGTCACATCAATCGATTCAGGTGTTTAACAGCCGTTGATTCTATTCTCTTAACCGTTGATACTCATACATACATCTGTATGTATTGGTTTTAAAGGTAGTTTTTAGAATACTTACAGTTTATTCTTAAAACGGCTGAAATTCACTAACGCATATTTATTGATAAATCTTTATTTTATATTTTTGTTTATTAATTTGAGAAAGCATATAAGTCCTTCTGATTGTTCATTTTTACTTTACGCTTTCTTAAAATTTCAAGCATTTACCATTTTCTCTCTGCAAAAACTTCAAGTTATTCTCTGCAATTTCTACTCACAACAATGGCACCAGTCGTGAAGATTATGTCTCAATCTGGGTTCATCTATGAAAAGAACAATTTCATAGCTTTGGTAGAAAAGAATGAAGCCCACTCAGACTATCACAAAATGATGGACTTCATCAAAAACTGTAAACTTAGCTATGCAATGCTGGAAGCCCCAACAATTTTCTGTGAAGTAGTTGAGGAGATTTGGACAACTGCTGAGTTCAACTCCATGGATATGACTATCTCCTTCACTCTCAAAGGTAAAACTCACTGTATTAACTGTGATGATTTACAAGCATGTTTTAAATTGCCTGAGAACAATGCCATGACACCACACACTGATAGTGATGTATCCAGCATGTTAGATTCCATAGGTTATTCTCTTAACTCTGCTAATTTAGGGAGTATTAGAAGAAAAGGCCTTAGGAAAGAATGGAGTTTCCTTGGGGATGCCTTTATAAAGGTTTTCTCTGGGAAAATTAGTAATTTTGATGCCATAACTTCATCTCTGGTTAATATGCTCTATATGCTTGTTTCTGATAGGTATTTTAACTTTAGCAACTATGTGATGCTAGAATTAGGTACTAGATTAGGTAACAAAGCTAATAGACCTAATAACATCTATTATGCTAGATTCTTTATGTTATTGGCTAACCATGTTGCTGAAGGTTTAGTCATAATCAATGAGAATAATAAACTCAAGTGCTGGGCACAAGAGAAAAGAGTTCTTGCAGACTTGATGAGAATGGATCTTTACAGCAGTGTGTCATTGGTATATTTACCAATCATGAATGCACCTCAGGTAGGTGAGGTAATTGCTTCTACAACTCCTACTTCTTCCAACCCCTCTATTTCTTTATCTTCTAGTGTGGCCATGAAATCTGTGATGCCCCAACAGATTTCTACCAAGGTCACCAAAACTAAACTTTCAAAATCAAAGACAAAGAAATCCACCTCTGTTGTTTCTCAAAAGACAACAGTTGTAACACCAACTATTAACCCTGAGGTGAGTGAACAGGGTGTGAGTGGTGAGGGGAGGGGTGAACATCAAAGAAACCCCCAGGATAAGGAAGGAAAGTTGAGTGCTTCCCAAGCTAGCCAAGCCACAGTTTCTCAAAAAGCTGTGGTGGTTGAAAAGGTATCTAGCACATCCCTAGTAGCATCCTCCCAAAAGGATGTTACTATTGAAAATAGTTCCAAACCAGGAACACAGAACAAACGAGGGAGGGACACTAAAGCCAAACACTCACCAACAAAAGCCTTTATTAGAAGAAAGAAGGCTAGAACCCAATCTTCTACACAGGGTGCACACACTGCACAGATACATCCATCTGTATCTATGCCTTCTCAAACTCAGTTTGATGTGACTCCAATAAATGTGGAGTCACAGCCCCATTCTCTCACAATAATCACACATCAATCACCAAACACTTCATCACCATCTCTGGATGTGGATATGTTATTCCCATCAATTCCTGATTCTCCCTCTTTACAACTCAGGGAGAAGCCCCACTCAAATACAGGTGATCATCATCTCTTGGATGATTTGTTGGATCACCCGCAAATTCTTTCAGATATAATTGAAGGATCTGTATCACCACATCTCAAATCAATCTACACAGATTCAACAGTTATATCACTTTCAATTTCAACTTCTTTTCCTTCTTCAACGGATATCACTCATCCGTTGACAAGTGGTTGTTCTTCAACGGATAAGCTTAACAGCAGTTATCCGTTGATAACATCAGTTTCACCTTCAACGGATATTCCACATCTGTTGACAGTCTCTACACAAATAACTGAATTAATCCCAAGTGTAGAAGACATGAATACTGTGCAATCACTCTTAGGATTGAGGGAAGGGAGTGACAATTTGAGTGAGAGGCTGGGTTGCTCCCAGGCAAAAGGAGAGATTGAGAGCTCAAAAATGCATGCTATTTCTTCCAGCATGGCAAAAGTAAGTGAGTGGAGTACCACCTTAGTAGGTGAAGGTGAGGGAGTGAGTTGTGTGAGCCAGGGGGAGCCCCTGATGCAAGAACATAGAGAAAAAGAGAGAAAAGCAGGTACAGTAGATACAAGGGTGGAACCAGCCATTGCTAATGAGTCAATGATTGTGGATGATGCTGAAAAGGAAAGACAATTTCAGCAACATTACAAAGCTGTAATTGATAACATTTCCTTGGATGCTGACACTTTTACTCATCCTGTGACAGCCTATCAACTGTTGGCTGCTCAGGGCAATGAGAAAGCAGAAAGGTCACTACATCTAGTGCACACAACAGAATCTCTTCAAAGGGATAAAGCTGCCATTAACAAAATGCCTTCTACAGCTGGTGAGCCATCTGAGGAATTTGGAGCAAATTCTGATGATGATGACTCTATTTCTTTTGATGGAAGCATGAACTTAGGGGGAGATGAAGGCCCTAGTTCAATTCCAAATCTACCTGAATGGGCCTTGACTAAGGAGTACAGATCAGGGGAATTCAATGTCTCTTTAGTCAAACAAATCAACACTATTCAACAGGCCATTCAGAATACTTCACATGCAAGTATCAAGGCTATCCTTCAAGCTCACCTGGACTCACTGCATCTCATGAAGCTGCAGCAAGTGAAGCAGAATCTGAGTATGGATGATCTCAGGAAGGATATTGCTGACTTGAAAACCTATACTTCAGAAAAATTGGATTCAGTCATGCCCTATGGTACATTGCAGGACTTGGTTTTGAGATTGAAGAAAGAATCTGTTACTGAAAAACGGTTGGCCAAGTTAGAAGACAGAGTTCAAGTTATTGAAAATTCTGTGGCCACCATTCTTCACAATCAACAATCTCAAACCAGTCTCCTAATGCAGCTGGCAAAAGCACAAGGCTTGACCCCTCTCCTTGATGATAACAAAAAGGGGGAGAGTAAAAGGACAGGGGAAGGAGAGCCATCTACAAAAGTCAACATATCTAAAGTGCTAGTTCCTGCCATCACTACTTCTCCAATCATTCAAATCAAGGGCAAGCCTGATGGAATTGATTTGATTCAGCTAGCAGCAGCTGAAATTCAAGTGAAAGAGCAAAGGAGGAGAATTGATGAAAGGTTGCAACTGTTGTTTGGTTCTACACAAGACAAATCAACATCTGTGAAATACAGCACAAAAATTGAACCAATCAACATGGAGCTCATGCCAGTAGGGAGTCATAAGGATGGAGAAGCTTCTTCCAAAGAACTACAAGCTATAATTCTCAAGCCCAATGAAAGATCCAATAAGGACTCAACAAAGAATCCTTTAAAAGAAGTGGACTTTCCTCCTCCAAAAGCTGATGAGAACAAGATTTTAGGCAGAAGTATTGCTTATCTCAAAAAGACCATGGATGAGGCTGTAAGGAGAAATAGAGCTATTATCATTAGAGAGGGAAAGAGCATATGTGTGATGCAAGGACATCCCAAATTCTCAATAGCCAAGAAGGAAGAAGACAAGCAATTAAAGGCTGACAAAAGAGCACAAGCAAAGCTTGAACAACAGCTAAAGTCAAGTCTAGTTGAAAAAGAAAAAGGGATTGAAGTCAGGGGTGAAGACAAGACTACAAACCTAGATGAGGTTTTAGGGAGTATATTTGGTGAGAGTGTGGAAGAAAGAGAGGAATGGCAGAAGGGAAACAGAAGAAAGGCCAAGGCACATAGAAGGAGTGGAGATAACACCGAAGTAACCAAATCTATATCTAAACCACTACCTTCCATACCTGAACCCCTTGTTGCTGATCCCACAATAAACATCCATGGTGAACCAATCATTCCAAAAGAAGAACCTATTGATTGGGACACTATCAAATTGCCTACCTTTCTAACCACTCTTCCACTACCAAAGAAACAGAAAAGAAAACCAAAATCTACACCTCCCATAACCTCTAAGAAATTCACTCAAAAACAAAAACCTAAGCCTAAGTCACCCATTTCTAAAGATGATTATGTTCACATCTGTGACATAAAAGAAATTTCAGACATTGAACTCTATCTGGATGAGCTGGAGGATGTAAGGGGAATAGCTGCCTACAGACAGTTACCAGAGAGATTAGTGTTCAGATATAAAGGAGCTGGGGAAAGAACATGGCCTCTCCACAGGATTCTGGATGAAGGCTACTCTACCTTGATTAGAGTCTATTCAGCTATACAAAAGGATTCTGCCTTTACCAGAACTGCCAAGACTGAAATTCTCAACAAGATAGCCAATATAAGGAAAACTTGGAGGGAGCCCAATGCTTTACCCAGGACTTTACTCATTCAAGAAAGGGAAATGAAAATTCTCAAATCACCTCATTGGTTGATGGAATTTAGAGATGATAAAGGAGTCAGAAGATTTTTCAGACTTGAAGACCAACTCAAGATTGCCAGCAATGAAACTCTCAAAGAAATGCAATCTAAGTTGGATGTCAGTGTTGAAGATGAAGCTGAATTCTTCAGACAACTCCAACTCCAAATTGAGGAAAATGACAAAAGGCTAGGAAAGAAAACCAGGGAACAACGAAGAAAAAGATGATTTGCTCAGACTAAAGGAGTGTCCTTGGAAACACTGTAAATCTTCAATAATCTCCTAGTACATACACTTTTGCAGCATTTTTTAAATTTCTACTTAGTTTCAATTCATATATCTGTTAAGTGTTTTGTTATCATCAAGTTAACCCTGAATTTATGCCTACAATTCTTATAGACATAAATAGGGGGAGATTGTTAGGAATGTATGTGCATTAGTTTGATGATATGTTTAACAAAATACTTAAGTAGAAATTTAGTGTCTGTAGCCTCAACGGATAAGACCACTTTGGCTATCCGTTGATGGTGTAGCTTTACTTAGAAATAAGTCTAGTGTTGTAGCATATTTCAGTCTCTGTATTTAAAATGTAATTCTTGGAAGTTGAGAGAAACTATGAGTCATGTTGACTACTAGATGATATGCAGATAGGAAGGCCAATTGTAAATACTTCATGCCTTGTAATTTTGTATAAGTGAAGTGGTATCAACGGATGACTTAAAGACCTTCAACGGATGAGAAGCTAAGCTTCAACGGATGTCTCTAAAGCTTCAACAGATAAAGTCATCAACGGATAACATCCTTCAACGGATGAGTGCATCAACGGATGAAAGCTTCAACGGATAACATCCTTCAACGGATGAGTGCATCAACGGATGAAAGCTTCAACGGATGTTCTGATGATTAGCCGTTGATAAGGGGTAGTTGTACCTACAAACAGAGGCACATGGGTTGATAGAGACAACTGAGATGTGGTAGCCGAATTTCAGGAACAACAGAAAAAGCAGCCGTTCTTCTCTAGTACAAAGATGCAATAGTCAACAAAGTACTGGAGTGAACAGGAAAAGAAGCAAGTGAAGATCTTATTTTATTACTGTATTTTATATTGTTCTTCACTTGTACACTTGGTAATATATAAACCAAGTAGAAGCTAGTAATTAGATGAGAGATTTTCCAGAGCTGTTTAGAAAAATATTGAGAGAAAATTCATCTAGTTTGTACTAGGATGCAGCTGTGATCAACATTGTTTAATCACAGATTTTCTAAAATACCATCTCTGGTGGAACAACAAATCCACCAGAAAAGTTTTTAAGGTCTGTTGTGTTCTTTACATTTGTGCTTGAATATATATCTGTCTGTATTAGCTTAAAGCAATTCACACACTTGTTCTTCTTGAACACACAACTTTCATAAACTGCTCAAAACTTGAAAAAGTTTTGAGATTTACATTCAACCCCCCTTCTGTAAATCTCATTGTTAGTCCACTAGGAATAACAGTAGTTTAACCTACTTTGTAACAGAGTTTATTATATTGAATAAACTTGATTATTGTTACACACTTGTGTTCATAATCGATTTGATTATATAAACACTATATTCAACCCCCTTCTATATTGTTGTGTGACCTAACATTTAATTTCCTTGCAATGTGGTCATGGCTAATGCGAACTTTTGAATACTGGAGTTATTCACACAAAACTTCACTGTCTTAGTAGGTGGATTTTTGAACCTCTATGTTTTTTCTCACATGGACAAATCTCAGTTATGCGATTGATTTTTCCATGTATAGATTCAATACTTCTTCGGGTGTTCTGGTCATCTTCTTCTTCAATTCCTCAAAGATTACCTGGCTTTTATCAATCCATAAAGAGTCCCTTACTTTCTTCAATGCCGTGAAAAAGGGAAAACACTTGAATGGATTCGGAGATGAACCTCTCCTAAATTGTACTCTTTAATTTCTCTATGTTCTTGATGAAAGATGAAGGTTCCATAACCAGGAATCTTATCAATATTGTCCTTGATTCCCCACTTAGAGACGTGGCCCAAAAATTTTCAGATCCTACCTCAAAGGCACACACCTTGTACGATTTATCATCATCTTGTTGTGCCTTGGCACTTCAAATGCCTCTCGAAGTTGTTTCATGTATTCTACCTTGTCTAGGCTCTTAATTCTATTATATCATTGACTCTCATGGTCTTTCAATAAAGATGCTTAATTTTTTTTACTTTCTAACCTTTGGTAGGTGACATCTGCTTTCTCAAAATAAAAGCTGAAAAAAGATAAATAATAATATAAAGTTAGTGAGGAGTGATACCTTAGGAATGTCTTCCTTATAATCATCTTGTTGTTTTATGGTTTCTCACCTGCCAAGGGCAAAAATTCCTCTTCGTTTCCCTCACCTTACTCTAGTTACCATCATTATTGATTTTATATGTAACCAACTCAAGATCAAATCTAGGCTTATCATCTTGTTTGGTTTTTCAGGTGATAAATAGATAAGAATCAGATCCATTGTTGGATTTCCTCTTTGCTCGCCGGTCTTTAATAATTTCATGTCTTCTATTGGAAGGATATGCCCCCGATTCCATTAGGCCTTTAATCGTGGAAACATATCATAAAGTGAAAGTTGAGAATCAGCAATTCCCATTTACCAAGAATCTTTCAGAATTTCATATCATAGTGTGACGATCATCGGGTCTTCATGAAGGAATTTCAACCTTTCTGAATCAGAATCATCAAAATTAGTGGCAATTTCCACTATTTCTCTTTATGGTGTACCACCTTTCGGGCACAAGCTTTCATTAAGCTTCTTGAAGTCCCAGCAGTCGTTAGTCTTCTAAAGATCATACTGATAACTGGCCCTCGGGGCTACGTGTTTTCCTGGAGTATCTTGATATCCCCTTTTATTCTTCATAACCTTTCATTCTATTACTTCCATCACTATCTTGGTGAACCTGTTCGGTATTCCTTTATGGATTAAGAACTCAATTTTATTCCTTAGCTGATGGCAATCGTCGATGTCCTCTAATCTTGAATACAAATTCTTGTTCCTCTTTTCAGGTTTGACGCGTAGTGGCTTTAGCCATTGACCATCTTCATCTTTTCATGTGTATCAAGATTTGACTTCTTGGAGCATTAAAATGTGCATATCTGGTGAACTTTGGTTCTCTGTTGTTCTTTCTTGGGGGAGAATCTCCATCAGGGATACTTATCCTTAGCATCACGCTTCTGATCCTCCTTTTGCTTCTAATTTTTATCTTCGTCACCTCATATTAGGGGTCAAATTCTTCTTCTTGTTAATTATTTTTGCCTTCCCACTATTGTAACTTATATATATTTTCATATTGGTTTCATCCAATAATAACTTAAAGTTGACATCCCAGGCTCCTTGTTGGACTATCATTAACATCCTATCATTCATGTATATGATGATCAAGGATTTTATTTGAATCGGTCTTGTTCATACAAGGATTCTTTTTATCCTCGTTTTATGTTCTTGGGGGATGCAAAATAGCTCATGCACTTTTTTATCATTATCGATTCATGCCCCTCCGGGGTTTAAGAAAATACCATGCACTTTATAAAATCGTGCATTAGCTATTGTAGTAGAGAGTTTGAAAACTTTCATATGTGGTTATCCGGATTACTCAATCTATCATACGCCCAGATTGGGGTACCTTTAGCTTCCTTGAAATATAGGTATTCGTAATTTCTCTCGTGGAGAGATACGTTGGATCATTCAGACCTTCAAGGGGCATCAGATATTTGGGATCAACCATTGAAATTTTCATCTTCCTTCTTTATGGAAGGCCGTTTAAATCAAGTAGTCGAGTTTGTTGTTCCCTTTTCAGGTTTTTTTCCTCCATTAAATCACGACTTTGATGAGATAAAAATTCGTCCTTCATCATCCTAAGCTTTCAGTCCTTGAGACCCTCGAGGCTTGGGACATCCTCTTTCAGTCGGTCACTTCCTGGATGTCACCTTCTTGGAGTGGCATTCTTATCACTTCAGATTTCATCATTCCGTATAGGGACTGGAATAATTAAAAATTTGGTCATTGATGGGTTTCAATCCTTGAATATATGAGGGTGTAAATCCTTTGCATGGTTGATGTTGAATTTCGCTTCCTTGGTTATAGTCTTTGAATCCATATCCCGAATCATCCATGGTTTCGGGAAAAGAGAACATTGGTAGAGCTAAGGTCTCAACTACCATCTGAAATTGGGGATTCGACCCTTAAACTTGAGGATTCTATCTTTTAAATTTGGGGATCTTAAATCATCCCTTTGGGTTAAAATCAATTTTTTTCCTAACACATCTGCAAACTTGTTAAATCTTGTTGATGTGCCCCTCACGAGCTTGAATTCTTTTTCGTAATAGTTTGAGGAATCATCCCTTCCTGTCCTCGAGACTGAGAATGTTTTCTAACAATGGGCTCTTTGCTCGGTCGTCTCCTTCTTGGCTCGATCTCCTTACAAAATGGGCGATCACTATCCTAGGTATTGGGATAAAAGAAATCTCAGACTCTTTTACGAATGGGGCTCAGCCCTTTCAAATACCGAAATTCGTACTCCTAATGCAGTCGACGTTGAATTTTACTCCAATCAGGTAGGTTAGCATTCCTCCTAGATGAAAACATAATTGCTAACATATAAAATATGATTGGGGATTCATCCCTTTTTTTCATACCTTGAGATTGGGTATCGATCCCTTGAATTACCGTTCGGGTCACAAGGAATCCCATATTTACGGGACTGACTTCTTAATTTTTTGATTAAAAGTTATGGTATGGTGGAAATGACAACTTGAGTTGTGGCTGGTAGATCAAGATTTCTCTATGATTCCAGATCTTTTTGGGGTTTCCGGATATGTGCTTCATGAGCACGGATCCTCTTCTTTATGATTCGGGGATTCATCATTTTATGTCCTTGGCGCCATCCGACATTATTGCTTTCTCCAAGTATACTGACTTGAGGCTTTAGTTCGATAGGCTTCAAGAGAAGTACGACCGACTTATGGAGCGTCTGGATGTAGCTTTTCAGGATGATTCATGACTTGGAGAGGAACTTAAGGCATAGTTGATTGCGAGACTCGAGTCCTTGACGCAGTTTGTTAACACTAAGCTCGAAGAGATGCAAGCACATCACGACCGCAGCAGTCAGTATACTATCCAGATGGTAGCAGATGAACTCCAGAGCATCGTGAAGGTACTTCAAGGAGAATAGTGGGAAGAGATTCCGATAGCTCGAGACAATAATGAGAAAACTTAGGAGGATGACCGTTAGGCTGAACTAGGAGCCATATTTCCTATTTCCTTTCCAGTTGGCTATTCTTTATGTTGTTATACCTTTCAAACTATGTACTTTCCCTATTTCCTTTTTCAGAACTATGATGTTGTTGTCTTTTAAATTCGAACCTTATTTGGTTATGTTAAACCCTGTACCATTCCAACAACAACAATTTCGAATCCCATAAAATCATGATCAACACCAACATCAACCAGATCCACAAGTACCACCTCAACTGGTTGTGACTTTTAAAGCTTTTCATAATGTGAACCCTCCTGCTTTTCATGACACCACTGATCCAGTTGTAACCAATACATGGATAAGAGAAATGGAAAGAGATTTTGAGTTAGTTCAACTAGGGGAAGATAAGAAGACGGTATATGCTAGTTATTTCCTAAAAGGTGAAGTTATCTATTGGTGGGATTCAGTTTGAGCTTTCGAAGAAACTCAAACGATTGCATGGGAGCGATTCGAGGAACTATTCTTGGAGACAAATTATCCTAAGTATATGCAGAATCAAATGGAGATCAAATTGCTGGAATTGAAGCAAGGAAGTATGACTGTCTTGGAATATGATAAGAAGTTTACAGAGTTATCGTGGTTTGTGACAAAGTATGTGAATACTGAGGAAGAGAAGGCCAAAAGGTTTCAGCAGGGCCTTGAATATTGGATTCGAGATAGGGTGTCGATGTTTGAGATTGGTACTTATGTGGGCGTAGTGCAGAAGGTAGCTTTGATTAAGAGTAACGGAGTGCAATCTAGGAAGGATAGAGATAACAAGAAAAGGAAGATGCCTTTCCGCGGAGATGGATCAGGATCGGGAATCCTCAAGATAGAGATGTGAAGAGGATTGAGTTCCACAAGGGTGTAAATTCTCAAAGAAAATGAGAGACAAATAGAAGGCAGGAGAACCAAGGGAGTTATCAGCATAATCAGGGCCAAGCAGTGGATAATATGTCGCCAAAGGTTGAATGTAAGCATTGTGGAAAGAAGCATCCAGGAGTTTGCAACAAGATTAATATGACATATTATCGGTGCAATCAGAAGGGCCATTTGTTTAATGAATGTAAAGATCAGAAGACAGGAGTTACATGCTTCAAGTGCGGGAAGCCAGGACACATGGCTAGAGAGTGCAAATCGGCAAGACCAATCAAGAGTATGATAAGCGTAGCAACCATCAGTACGACTGTACCAGCTGAGGTATTGGCTTTACCTCCACATCTGAACCAGTTCTGCAAGAGACCGTAAAAACTTTTGACCATCTGAACCGCAGGTAAGCTTTCTGTGAATAACATATAAGCTAAGGTATTGATTGATTCGGGAGCTATGAGATCCTTTATATATGAAACTTTTGTTGATAGACTAGGGTGTGATAGAAGGACCATGAGTGAAGTAATGAATATGGTAATTGCTAATCAGGAGAAGATATCTATAAGTCAATTATGCCCAAAAATGTGAGATCGATATCTTCGGGCATAAGTTCCCCGTTGACTTGATACTCTTCAAGTTAGGGGAATTTGATATAATATTAAGAATGGATTGGTTAGGAAAGAATAATTCTCACATAAATGGTAGATCTAAAAAGGTTTATTTAAGAGCGTAAAATGGAAAAAAGGTAATATTTAGTGGTCAAAGGCAAGGACAATTATTTCTTATAGTTGTTCAAGCTAAAAAGTTGCTTATGAAAGGTTATGAAGCATTTCTAGCCTATATGGTGGATACAAAGAAGGATGTTCCCAGCTTAGAAGAGATCCCAGTGGTTAAGGAGTTTCTGAACATGTTTCCAGAAAAATTACCAGGACTACCGCCAGATCGACAAATTGAGTTCGAGATTAACCTTTCTCCGGGAGTAGAACCAGTTTCGAAGGCACCAAATAGAATGGAACCAGCAGAAATGAAAGATTTAGCGAGTCAGTTACAAGAACTTTTGGATAAAGGATTAATAAGGCAAAGTATGTCACTATGGGGAGCGCCAGTTCTGTCCGTGAAGAAGAAGGACGGAAGTATGAGGTTGTGTATAGATTATCGAAAGTTGAACAAGTTGACGATTAAGAACCAATATCCGTCACCAAGGATAGATGATCTATTTGACCAATTAAAAGAAGCTAAGTGTTTCTCCAAGTTTGATTTAAGGTCAGGATACCATCAGTTAAAGATCAAACCAGAAGATATTTCGAAGATGGCGTTTAGGACAAGATACCGACATTATGAGTTTTTAGTCATGCCTTTTGGGTTAACGAATGCCCCTAAAGCTTTTATGGATCTGGAGATGTGGATAATGGGGCCACCTTCACAACCTTCTCCCTTCTATCCCTATGTTGTAGTAAGGTAGGGGTACAAATGATCTAGGCATGTATTCGGAGTTTCCCTCTGGCTTGTGCTTCTTGGCAGCTATCTGGCACTGGGTGTGAATCGAGTTTTCAAGAAATACTTGGACAAGTTTGTCGTGGTATTCATTGATGACATTTTGATATACTCCAAGTCAGAAGAAGAGCACGAGCAACATTTATGGATAGCATTGGAAACTCTCCGACAGGAGAAGTTATACGCGAAGTTTTCTAAGTATGAGTTTTGGTTAAGAGAAGTCCAATTTCTAGGACATGTAATTGGGAGTAAAGGAATTAGGGTAGATCCCGCAATGATTGAAGCGCTCATGAGTTAGGAAAGACCAAGGACGCCTACGGAACTGTGAAGTTTTCTAGGATTGGCAGGATAGATTCGTCAAAGATTTCTCAAAGATTGCCACGCTATTGACTAAGTTGACAAGGAAGAACCAGAAGTTTGAATTGAATGCGGAATGTGAAGGAAGCTTTCAAGAGCTAAAACAGAAGTTAGTTACCGCTCCGGTGTTAGAACTACCATATGACAAAGGAGAATTTGTGATTTTCAGCGATTTTTCACATAAAAGATTAGGTTGTGTGCTAATGCAACAAAATAAGGTGATTGCACATGCATCAAGACAACTTAAACTCCATGAGCTGAAGTATCCTACGCATGATTTGGAGTTAGCTGCCATTGTATTCGCACTCAAGATATGGAGACACTATTTATATGGAGAAAGATGCAAGATTAATATGGAACATAAGAGCCTGAAGTATATATTTACGTAAAAAGAACTCAACATGAGGCAACAAAGATGGTTGGAGCTAATTAAGGATTACGATTGCTCGATACACTATCACCCGGGAAAAGAAAATGTGGTAGCCGATGCTTTGAGTAGAAAAAAGAAGTTGAATATAATGACAATGTCAAAGGAATTGTCTAAGGAGATTGAGGAATTTCAATTGGAACTCTGTGATTTTGAAGGAATGAAGGAAATGTGTCAAGCTATTACCTTTCAACCAGAATTGTTGGAGAAGATAAGGAGATGCAAGAAGAGATATTGAATCAGGAGAATAATCAACTGACAGGAGATGAATTATGCATGCAAAAAGATGACCACGGTGTATTTAGGTTTTCATCAAGATTCTGGATTCCTCAGTTGACCGAACTAAAGAACGAGATACTGCAAGAGGCACACAAATCAAGATTTTCAATTCATATCGGAAGCACGAAGATGTGCTGTGATTTGAAGAAGAAATTCTTGTGGCCAAACATGAAAAGAGAAATCACAGAATGGGTTACCAAGTGTTACACTTGTTAAAGGGTGAAAGCGGAACATCAAATACCTAGTGGTTTAATTCAGCCTTTGAAGATTCTAGAATGGAAGTAAGAGAATATTGCTATGGATTTCATAGTAGGATTGCCTCGAACAAAATCCGGACACGATGCTATATGGGTTATAGTTGACCGCCTTATGAAGTCAGCGCATTTTCTTCTAATCAATGAGAATTCTTCATTGGGCAAGTTGGTTCACTTGTACGTGCGCGAAATTGTAATATGTCATGCCATGCCTGTATCGATAGTTTCGGATAGAGACCCGCGATTTAATTCAAGATGTTGGAGACAATTTCAAGAAAGTCTTGGCACGAAGCTGAACATGAGCACGGCGTATCATCTACAAACAGAGGGTCAAAGCGAGCGGACTATTCAAAAAATCGAAGACATGTTGCATATTTGTGCAATCGATCTTGCAGGAAGTTGGGACGATCATCTACTGCTTTTAAAATTCTCTTACAACAATAGTTATCATTCCAGTATTTGCATGCTACTATACGAAGCTCTATACGGAAGGAAATGCAGATTGCCAACAAGTTGAGATGAAGTCGGAGAAGGAAAGATTCTCGGCCCCGAAATGGTTCAACAAATGAAAGAGATGGTTAAATTGATCTAGAATAGATTGCTTGCTGCTTAAGACAGGCAATGGAATTATGCGAACCCATCTTGAAAATACGTGAATTTCCAAGTAGGCGAAGCGGTATTGCTAAAAGTATCACCATGGAAAGGATTGACCAGATTTGGAAATAAAGGAAAATTAGCACCACGATACATCGGTCCCTTTGAATTTTGGGTCGAGTGGGGAAAGTTGCTTACAAGCTAACTTTGCCGCCACAGTATCAACATGTTCATAACGTATTCCATGAGTCATTACTCAAGAAGTATAACCCAGATGTCAAGCATGTGATAGAGTTTGAGCCTATAGAAATTCAGGCAGATTTGTCTTATGTAGAGTAACCCGTCAAAATACTCGACTAGCAAGAAAAGAGTCTTAGGAATAAATCAGTGAGATTAGTGAAAGTACTTTGGAGAAATCCCAAGGTTGAGGAATCAACGTGCGAGTTAGAGTCTGATATGCGGGTGCAATATCCTCATTTGTTCTCCTAGATTCTGTTCTGAGGACAGAATCCTTTAAAAGGGAGAGGATGTTACGACCGGTATTTATGTACTCATAATTGAGTTGTATTTAGACAATTGTGTGTAAATATTATAAACTTGAATGAATTGCTAGGAGGAAAAACACACACATATTCGAGATTCAATTCTACCAATACAGAGTACGCACACAAACACACAACAATATATTTGACATGGAAAACCCACGTCCCAACTTGTATTATTAATCAAAACAATTATCAATAATATATCAATACATAACACCTCAATGGTGTCCCAAACTGATACTTGAGCCAACCAATGCTCAAGCATCTCTCACACGATACCTAAGACGACTACATCTCTTAAGCATACTTCAAAACAATAACATGACTATGTATATATAGCCATCACGACTAATAACCTAATCCCATTATAATAATAATTATCTACCCATACAATTATTACCCAACTCAATTATGATAATAATTGTCTACCCATACAATTATTACCAGACTCAATTATGATAATAATTGCCTACCCATAAAATTATTACCCAATCCAATTATATTTTATATCACCAAGCTTATATCACATCTTGGGTTTAACCCCAAAAATCCTCCCCTTCAACCCAATACACCACATCAGGTTGAATGGTAACCATTAAAACATCAACGTCCGTTCGCCGATGCCTCCCCTCGAACAAGAATCCATTCATCTCGTTATTCCAACTTTTAAAAATCACTAAGGCCCATATAGTGACCTCCAATAACTCCAGACTACCGTTCTTCATCCTAACATCATATCCATCCACAAAATCATGTGCATCAACCACGAGTGCCTCTTTTCAGCATTGAGTCACCCGATCCTTGCTTTCACAATCCTTCGACCTCTTTTGAAGAACATCACGAGTATCATCCAAAATTTTCCACCTGGTTGATCAACCATCAAACCATCGAAACTATTGCACTGATCCCGTCCATCTTCCACCTCGAGTCCGAACGAATTGATCAACGGTGCAAGTCAACCGCCATACCACACGTAACTTTGTCAGAAATCCATCAATGTACTCCACCATATCAATTGAACCTCGAACGTTCCACCAACCCAAGTTATCACGAACCTCGAACCTCAGCTCTGATACCAGTTGTTAGGAGGAAAAACACACACATATTCGAGATTCAATTCAACCAATACAGAGTACGCATATAAACACACAACAATATATTTGATGTGGAAAACCCACGTCCCAACTTATATTATTAATCAAAATAATTATCAAAAATACATAAATACATAACACCTCAATGGTGTCCCAAACTGATACTTGAGCCAACCAACGCTCAAGCATCTCTCACACAATACCTAAGACGACTACATATCTTAAGCATACATCAAAATAATAACATGACTATTTATATATAGCCATCACGACTAATAACCTAATCCCATTATAATAATAATTGTCTACCCATACATGTTACGACTGATATTTTCGTGTAATATTATTTGTGGATTTGGTATAATATTAAAGCCGAATGAAAATATATTCAATGATTGTACGTTTGTGTGAGTGAAAATTTCTGCATTACAAATTTGTTGTATGTAGTATATGATTTTTTCAAAGTAAAAATTTATTCATTTCCTTTATTTTTGATTTATAAGGAATATTCTAAGCCTTGGAAAAATTTTCTTTTAAAAGTTATTTTGTTCACAAATTTTGAGGGTGATTTTATAAAATTTCTAAAAATCTAAGTTATTTTATTGTATAAATTTTGTAATTTTTGAACTTTTATTTTATTTTATAAAAATAAATCTTTGAAAATTAGTTGCTTAGTAATTATCAAATTACATGGTTACCCTTGCATGCAAATACTCTTCTATTCAACTAAGGGGCAAGGAAGACATTTCCAACCCCACTCACTTTCATTCTACTAGCCAAATTACCACCTTGTCCTTGCATGCAAATCTACCTAACTATGTTGGAAGACTACTCTTGTAAATTCTCATATCCACTCACTTGTGGTCAAATCAAAAGCATAAAAACCAAACAAATATGATTATCACTCCACCATTTCCACACCCCTTCCTTTCTCCCCCTCTCCTCTCGGCTCCGTCCTCTCGGCTTTTCGGCCGAAGCCCTACCCCCTCCCTTTTCTTCATTCTTCATTCAAGCTTCCATCTCCCATTCAAGTAAATGTTACTTCTTATATCTTGATCATATATAATCCAAAGAAGTTTGAGTAAAAAGTTTAAGTTTTGATCTTGCATGGTATAGTTTTAGTTGGAACTCAAAGTACAATCTTAATTCTCATGGATGTAAGGTTATATTATTGAGGGAACTACAAGGAATGGTGAAATGCCAAGTCATGAGAATGAGGCTCTTGATTTTAATGGTCATTTTCCCTTCCATTTCATTCGGCCATGACCTTGAGGGAGCCGAATGAATGGTTCTTAATGATTTTTTGGTTGCTTTGTTTCATTTTGTGTGTTTTTGTGATAATAACATGAAAATATTAGTTAAATCTTGGTAAAAACCTTTGCATGCTAGGTGGTCATTTAGATATAAACCATGATAGGTTTGCATGTTGAGTTAAAATGAAAATTTATTTGGAAAGCATGTTGTTTTGATTAGTAAGACTCGAAGTCATGCATGCATGCAATTTTCTCTTCAATTCTTGGAAGTTCTTGAACATTCGGATTGATATCTTGATAGTAAACCTTAATTGTAGTTAAGTTAAGATATTAACTAAGAATTGTGCTTCTTAAAATGTGATGTTATTTCATTTATATTTATCATAAAGGTTAAAGTTGTTTTCCTTGAAAACTTGATGACTTGTAATTTGTATAATGTGATTTCCTTTATTTTGCTATGTTGCACCTTAGGTAAGGATGATCTCCACTAAGTCAATTTTGAGTGTAAGGGGGTTATTTCAGTAGATCACCACAGTTAAGTTATGGTTTGGGTATTTTGGTTGTTGGTGGTTGGGTTGTTAAGTGAGAACCTTGGAGAAAGGAGAGTCTTAGTTTCTGCAGGAAATCAGTTTGGTACCCTGAGGTTTAGAGTGAGTTTTGACCATGTCATTGTTGTGAAATTTGAGGCCCAAGCCACCAGAAGCTATCATTAGGAGTATATAAAAGGTTTTAGGTGTTTGTTGGAGGTTTACAAGTTGTTTGGATAGGTGCACGAGTGGAATCACAAAATCTGTCCAGCAGGGGACAGTTTTGTTGCAACTTAGAAATAGGAAGTTTTGACCATGTCATGGGTAGGCCCTCATAAGTCCCTGTTGGGCCTTAGTTAGAGGGAGTGTCAGAGGAGTTGTTCCAACCATAGTTCATAGGATTTGTATTAGAACCATGTGTCGCAAGTTAGTTCAAGTCAGGGCATTTTTTGCCCAGAAAAACAGGGGAACCATGGACTTTAAGCTTAGGCCCAAGGAGGCCCAAGCTAGGCCCTTGAGCCACATCAAGTTTGGGAGATGCCTTATGGTCAGAAGAGTCTAGTGTAGAAGTTTTGGAGGTAAACATGTAGTTTAAGAGTGTCTAATGTACTCAAGAAACCATAGATGTCATTCTGAAATTTACTCCAGTGAGCACTTTCACTTACCACATAGTTTTAGAGCACTTATGAGTGAGACCTAGGTTGACCACTATGGTTGCACGATAGTATAAAGCCATTAGAGTTAGAGGCCAAAGTTAGGGTCAATAGGTTTTGGATAGTTTAGTAAAGGCACATCGAGTTAGGAAGCCAAAATTTGGAGACTTTGTCTAGTTTAGCGACCAAGTGACTTAAGTTGTGGGTCGAGATCATCCAAGCCTAGTATTGCATTATGATGTGTGTGATATTATTTGATATTAAAATATGATATGTGAGTATATGTGGCTATGTGGACTATGGTATTTATAAGGTGATTATAAATTGAGTGCATATAGGCCAAAGTGCCATTTGTGTTTAATTTCGGGTTGTAAATAGGTTGAGTTGGTGAGAATATATTATAATGAGGTTATTATTATTTATGTAGGATCTCGAGACGAGACTAGCCTTTCTCAAGGCAAGTGATTCAACCTGTCTTTCGTATTCACTGTGTAACACCCCCAGATCCGGGGTCGGGGATCCGGGTTGTCACGGTCTTTCTTTCCACAATATCACTTCACTTAATTAATAATAAATAACCTCATGATGTGACCCCATACTAACACACACCACAACCCGTTATAGTCTCAGAGATGAAATTGAAATAAGTACAAGTCTTTGAGTCCACAATTTAAAAGTTATTACAACCCAAAACGATTACTTGATAAATTTACAGTTAATTGCCATTATCTGCCACAAGTTATAATTATACATAATTGATTCTCAAAAGTAGATGGTCTGATCTACAATAGATCTACCTCTACAGCTATAGCAGCTACAACATCATCGGGAAGACGCGGGACGCTTCCCACGCGCTTGCGCTGGGTCTGCTGGAGTCTGGCCATCTTTCCTAACTGTTGTTGTGTGATGAAGAAATAAAGCAAGAGTGAGCCTTACAGCTCGCAAGATAATATATAGTGATAACAATAATATAAGTATCTAAATGGATACTTACTAAAATCTTTTATCAAGTGTAAGATAATTACTTACTAGATATAAGTAAAAACAAGGAATGAAGTTACCAAATACTTCACTACACTTATATCATCTATAAAGCTACTTGAACTACCACTGTTCAAAGTATAAAGAGTTTTTAACAGTTCATCACATAGATGAGACTACAAAATAAGATTTGAATAGATTAAATCTTTGAAATATTATTAAAGGAAATGAAGTCATGATATACTTCATTAAGTTCTGATATATATATATATATATATCCACATATACATCTTCTTTATACAATTTCCTGAAAACCTCTGTCATGTAAAGTATGAACAGAGTTACAATATCCAATAAATTTGGAAAGGAAAAGAATTTTGGCATAAACCAGATATCTTGCTGATCAGGCAAAGATACCAATAAGTAACCTTTTCTACTAGTAGATGGATGAATCCCCCACCGGTCATCACCCTGGCCACATAAGGACCTTGTGCTGGACCGCCACCCGGCCTCTTACGCGTTGATGGACTGCCACCCAGCCACTTACACTTTGATAGACCGTACCCCGGCCTGTCGCTTATGCCGACTCAATTAGATGGGCTTACTTCCCGAACATTGGGCAAGTAATCAATTCATTTACCAAAACTGCAACCTCGTTGCGAATATAAAATACACCAAAGAGCCGGATTCCCCAGGTTTTGAGCGAGTATTTAAATCCCCTTAAAAAGGAAGATCTTAAATATAAAAATGAATTTTGGGATCCGCTCTGACTTTAAAAATCATTTTGAAGACTCGAAAACACTTTATAGAGTGTTTGGAGTAAAGCTGATTTAATGAAGTAAATCAGTCCCCAGAATATTTAGAAAATGACTGAATATTATTATTTAAATAATATTCCCATAAAGAATAATCTTTATAAAAATAATTGAAGTAGAAGTATTAAAACTTATACTTGAAACGAGTATTAAATAACCAAAGATATACTTATATGAAAGTACTATCTTTATTTGAATAATCGAAAATAAGTTTGATTATTGACACCTTATTCTTTAATAAAATAAAGAATATACCTCAGCAAATAATCGGAGTCATAGATCCTCAAATGAATATTCAAATAATATTCATTAAATAATATAAACTGAGTCATAAGCCCTCGAATGAATATTCAAATAATATTCAATAAATAATATAAAAGAGTCATAAGCCCTCGAATGAATATTCAAATAATATTCAATAAATAATATAAAAGAGTCATAAGCCCTCGAATGAATATTCAAATAATATTCAAATAAATAAATAAAAGTGATAGGGATAAATAAATTATGTTTGTATAATTAAATACTGCATTAATTGTACAAACTGTGGGCTGCCAGGCCCAATAAAAAGATATATGATACTCAGACCAGAAAGGTTAAGCCTGAGGGACCAGATCAGGCCTGATGGAATAAAAAAGGCCCAAAAGCCCTGATTATTAATTAATTTCATAATTAATTAATAAGGGACAAATCAGATGTTGAAAAGAGTCCCGATAAGGATATAAATCCTTGGAGATTAGCCTCAAGGGGACCTGAAAGGATAAGGAATCAGTTTCCTACTATCTAGGACTTCAAAGTCCATTCTAATTATGAGACTTGCCCACCAAGTCTCCTATACCAAGTCCAATTCAAGGACTCCCAACATCTATATAAGGGGTCTCACCCCCACCAATCAGAACTACGTTTTTTGGCTTGATTCTCTAATTCACAGAGATACGTAGGCATCTCGTAAAGGCAGATTGAGTCACGAAACACGAGAGCAGCCATTAAAGGCCTTGAGCTCCCGAATCTTAGTATTAAATACAGCAAGTAATAACCTTGGTTTTTTAGCCATAACATTTGGCGCCGTCTGTGGGAAAGCAACAACAACCATGGCGAGAACACGGAGAACAATTGGAGCTCTAGAGGAAGGAACACCATTAGAGGCAACCCAGGTGATTTCATCAACCGTGGAGGTTCCTCCCCATTCAACTTATGCATCTACTCAGGGGGAAGCCCAGACAGGGGCAACTCATTCTCAGCCACAAGGGACAACTCCCCCGACTATTCAAGGTACGAATCCTCAAGTTCAACAAATACATATACCTGTGAATTCTCGACCCGTCGGGTATGAATATTCAACTATTGTTACTACTAACCCCCCTTATGGGATGCCCCTTCATCCTGAGGTTGGAGGAAGCGGATATGCTGGGCGAAGCGAAGCACGAGGGCGGTCGCCCCCTTATATACGAGGTTTGGATCCTATCCCTGAGGATCGAGAATTTTCTGGTCCATACACTGAGAGAGACTCCGAATCTTCGGATGATGAAGTGGCCCCGAGAAGGAGGCGTCCTGGAAAAGAGCCAATGGCCGATGGAAGGCAACGCCCCCAAAGCACCCCAGGGGCGAATCCCCAAGAAGTGCAGGAAAAGATCAGGGCTCATGAGGCTGAAATCCAAAGGCTGAGGCGTGACTTGGAGGCTCACCAAGCCACCAGAACCCACATACCTCCTAGGGGGAGAAATCCTCCTCCTATCATAGACCTGGATGGTCCGGTAAGAAGAAGGGCTGCTGTCCCAAGAACTGATCCAAGCAATCTCCTTCCCCTTGGAGATCCTGATGATCCAACTCCACCCTTCACAGAAGAGATAATGAATGCCCATATCTCAAGGAAATTCAAGATGCCCACTATCAAAGCCTATGATGGCACGGGAGACCCCGCTAATCATGTTAGGACATTCTCTAATGCACTGCTGCTGTAACCCGTGAACGATGCTATAAAATGTCGGGCCTTTCCTCAAACCCTGTCGGGTATGGCTCAAAGATGGTACAGTCGCCTACCCCCAAATTCTATTGGATCATTCAGAGAATTAAGTCAGGCTTTTATTAAGCAATTCATCAGTGGAAGAGTCCATGAGAAAAGTTCAGCATCTCTTATGAGTCTTGTGCAGGGAGCTAAGGAATCCTTAAGAGATTACCTGAATCGTTTTACAAAGGAGGCTTTAAAAGTCCCAGACCTTGATGATAAGGTAGCCATGATAGCATTGCAACAAGGAACTAGGGATGAGTTTTTCAAGATGTCTTTGGCCAAACGACCCCCTGAGAGCATGTTGCAGCTCCAAGAGAGGGCAGGGAAGTATATCAAGGTTGAAGAAAGTATGAGGAAGACCGTAGTAAGTAATGAGCCCACTGGAGGCAAGAAATGAAAAACTGATTTGGAGTATATCGCTAAGGACAAATATCCTAGAACCGAACAAAACCCTGATTCAACCCCCAAGAAGGGAGGACCTGGGCAAAAGTTCACTGAATACGCTAAGTTGAATGCTCCCAGAAGTCAGATTTTGATGGAGATTGAGAAAGACAGAGATATTCGCTGGCCTAAGCCCTTGAAGGCTGATCCCGCCAAGCTAGATAAGGGCAAGTATTGCAGGTTTCACAAAGATGTTGGCCATGACACCGATGAGTGTAGGCAATTGAAAGATGAAATTGAGTTTTTGATTCGAAAAGGAAGATTGAGCAAGTATACTGGAGATGGAGGGGACAGAAATAATAATGGAAGGAAGAACTTTGAAGATCGTAGGAGGGACCAAGACGATCAGGGGCGAAACCCCCAGCCTAGAGGACCAGTTATAAACACCATTTATGGAGGGCCGAGACCTCGAGGGCCTGTGATAAACACGATCTTTGGAGGTCCAACTGCTGCTGGATTGTCCAAAAATTCAAGAAAGGCATATACTAGAGAGGTTATGCATATTGTTGGAGAAGCCCCGAAGAGGGCCAGGACAGAAGTAACATTGGCTTTTGATGATTCCGACCTAGAGGGTGTGAAGTTTCCCCATGACGACCCGCTGGTCATAACACCAATAATAGGAAATAGCCCGGTTAAGAGGGTCCTTGTGGATAATGGTGCTTCTGTGGATATCTTGCTCCACGACACCTTTCTAAGGATGGGGTATAACGACTCCTAGTTAACACCAACCGACATACCGATATATGGATTTGCTGGAGTAGAATGTCCTGTGGAAGGGATAATCAAGTTGCCAACCACCATAGGTACGGAGCCAAGGCAAGCAACGCAGATGCTGGATTTCGTAGTGGTAAAGGCTAGTTCAACTTATAATGCTATCATGGGGAGAACAGGGATACATGCCTTCAAGGCAGTCCCCTCTTCCTACCATTCAGTCATGAAGTTTCCCACCCGAAACGGGATTGGAGAAGAGAGAGGAGATCAAAAAATGGCTATAAGCTGTTATGTGGCCTCTTTGAGGGCAGATGGAGTCGGGGGGCAGGTTCTTCCTATTGAAGATATGGATGTTCGAGAAAATGATGAGAATAGAGGAAGGCCAGCAGAAGAATTGGTCTCGGTTCCTTTATACCCCGAGAATCCTGAGAGGACGACTTTCATTGGAGCCACATTAGAGGAGCCCCTTAAAGGGAAGTTAGTGAAATTTTTGCAAGAAAATAGTGATGTGTTTGCATGGTCAGCAGCTGATATGCCAGGCATAGACCTGGAGTTAATTACTCACAAGCTAAACGTAGATCCAAGCCGGAAGACAGTGAAACAAAAGAAAAGAAATTTTGCCCCGGAAAGACAAGAGGCTATAAAGCAGGAAGTGGAAAAGCTCTTAGAGGCTGGATTCATTGAGGAGATTCAATTTCCGGAGTGGTTAGCAAACCCTGTAATGGTGAAGAAGGCTAATGGAAAGTGGAGGATGTGTATAGACTTCACCGATCTGAATGATGCATGCCCCAAAGACTGTTTTCCGCTGCCTAGAATTGATACTTTGATTGATGCTACCGCTGGACTTGAGATGCTGAGTTTCATGGATGGGTTTAGCGGATACAACCAGATCAAAATGCATAAGGATGAAATTCCAAAGGTATCATTTATCACTGACTTTGGTGTTTATTGTTATCTTGTTATGGCGTTTGGTCTCAAGAATGCAGGAGCCACCTATCAAAGGTTGGTGAATAGAATTTTTAAGGATCTTATTGGTAAGACTATGGAAGTATATGTTGATGACATGTTAGTCAAGAGTCTAGTAAAGACTGATCATATAGCCCATTTAAGGGAAGCTTTTGAGGTCCTGAGGTACCACAAGATGATGTTGAATCCGACGAAGTGTGCTTTCGGCGTAGGATCTGGAAAATTCTTGGGATTGATGGTCTCGAAGAGGGGAATTGAGGCAAATCCCGATAAAATAAAGGCGATCCTGGACATGGAACCCCCCAAAACTGTCAAGGATGTTCAGAAGCTCACAGGAAGGGTTGCTGCGTTAGGACGATTCATCTCCAAGTCAGGAGACAAGTGCTTGTCATTTTTCAAGTCACTGAAGAACATCAAAGACTTTGTATGGAATGAGGAAAATCAGAAGGCATTTGAGGAGTTAAAGAAGTATATGGGCCAGGCCCCGTTGTTGGCCAAGCCAGTTCTGAATGAAGTTTTATTTTTGTACTTGGCTGTTTCAGAGAGCGCCTTGAGCGCCGTGTTGGTTAAGGAGGAACTGAAAGTCCAGAAACCCGTATACTATGTCAGCAAAATTTTGCATGGTGCTGAGTTGAATTATTCAGCCATTGAGAAATTCGCTTTAGCCTTGGTAATGGCTTCAAGAAAGCTGCGTCCTTATTTTCAAGCTCACCAAATTGAAGTGCTAACAAATCAGCCACTGAGAAATATCATTCACAGTCCCAAGGCAAGTGGGAGACTGATTAAGTGGGCAATAGAGTTGGGAGAGTTCGATCTCAAGTATAAGCCACGTACGGCCATAAAAGCCCAGGCACTAGCTGACTTCCTGGTGGAATGTACCATACCCAACCAAGAAGTCGGGGGGCAGGAAGATACCATACCTCAAGATAAGGGAGTCGACAATGGGGACAAGGAGAAAGAATATTGGGTTCTCTATTTTGATGGAGCATCAAAAACAAATTCCAGTGGAGCGGGGTTGGTTTTGCAAAGCCCTGATGGATTCTTAATTGAGTATGCCATGAAGCTAGACTTCCCAACAACAAACAATGAGGCAGAGTATGAAGCCCTGATTGCTGGCCTTGGTCTAGCTGGGACACTTAGAGTCAAAAACTTAAAGGTCCGTGGAGACTCGAAGCTGATCATATCCCAGGTAAAGGGAGAATTTGAGGCAAGGGATGATACGATGGCTAAGTATGTTCGCCTAGTAAGGGCTGTGATGACCCAATTTAATGAATGCCATGTTGAACACATTCCAAGGGAAGAAAATGCTAAAGCAGATGCGCTATCAAAGTTTGCTTCATCTGAGATTGAAGAAAGTTCAGGAAGTGTGTACTTCCGTGTTTTGAAGACACGAAGCATAGATGTTAAGCTTGTGGCTCTCGTAGGCTTGGGGACGTCATGGATTGATCCCATCAAGGCTCACATTCAGACCGGTTGGTTGCCAAGCGATGCAATTGAGGCACGGAAGTTAACTGTTCAAGCACTAAGGTACTCTTTGATAGATGGGATTCTATATAAAAGATCTTTCGTGGTTCCTTACCTGAGGTGTCTCAGGCCCGATGAGGCACGCTTGGCTCTTGAAGAAGTGCATGAAGGTATTTGTGGACAACACTTGGGGGGCAGGGCCTTGGCTCATAAAATAACCCGTTTAGGCTTCTATTGGCCAGAAATGATGGCTGATGCCAAAGAATATGTGAAGAAGTGTGATCGCTGTCAGAAGCATGCACCAGTTGTTAGACAACCCCCCGAGATGCTGACCTCTATCAACTCGCCTATTCCCTTTGCCATGTGGGGGATGGATATTCTAGGGCCTTTTCCTATGGCCACGGCACAAAGGAAATTTCTGATTGTAGCCATTGATTATTTCACCAAGTGGATCGAAGCCAAACCCTTGGCCAAAATCACAACTAAGCAGGTTGCACAATTCCTGTGGGAAAACATTATGTGCCGATATGGAATTCCCCGTATCCTCGTCACTGACAATGGAACACAATTCAACAATGAGGAATTCAAGAAGTATTGTGAAGAAAATGAAATTGAGTTACGATTCACCTCTGTGGCTCACCCGCAAGCCAATGGGCAAGCAGAGGTAGCAAATCGAATAATCCTGGATGGACTAAAAAAGAGGATCGAGAAGTCAAGAAATAATTGGGTGGATGAGATACTTCCAATATTATGGGCCTATAGGACTACCTGTAGAGTCACGACAGGAGCAACTCCTTTCATGTTGGCATATGGGGCAGAAGCAGTAGTTCCCGTGGAGATATCGCATTCCTCTCCAAGGATTCAGACTTTCAATGCTGTAGAAAATGAGGAAGGGCAGAGGTTAGCCCTGGATCTAATTGATGAAGTGCGAGATGAGGCACATGCAAAGATAGTAGAATATCAGAAAAAGGCTTCATTCTATTACAACCTAAGGGTTAAAGAGAGATTTTTTAAACAAGGAGATCTAGTCTTGAGAAAAATAGAGGCTTCTGGTGTTGGACAGAAAGGAAAGCTTGCCCCAAATTGGGAAGGGCCGTACAGAGTCAAGAGCGTTCAGGGTAGAGGAACCTACAAGCTGGAAACTATGGAAGGTTTTGAAGTCCCGAGGACCTGGCACGCACAAAACCTGAAGGTTTACTATGTGTAAGATAGGAGAAGTATGATTCTCACTTGTCATTGACAAGTAGGTTTAAAAGCACCTTGAAGCTTTGCTTGCATAGGATTTTATATTCCAGTAGAATTTACATTGTCTAGTTATTGTTGATTAGGGTCGAACCCATGCTATGTAAGGTTTTGGAAAACCAGACTTCATATTAAAGAGTTTGAAATTATTTCTATCTAAGGATGTTTAAGGTTCAAATGCATATTAAGATTGTAAAGATAAAACAGAAAAAGGCAAGAAAAGCAACGTATAAAACATAACCCCGAAGGGTAAGCAGTTCTGATACAAATAAAGTTCAAAAAGAAGATATACAAAAAACTAGGCCTTGGAAGGATGAGATTCCTCAGAACCACTATCCGAAGTCTCTTCGGAAGTTTCAGTCGTTTCTTCGGACGTCTCGGTCGTCCCCTCCGAAGTCCCTGTAGAAGTTCCCTCGGCAGAAGATGATGGCTGTTGAGGCGCTGCTTTGGGAGATTCTTCCACCCTGGCCTTCTTAGCAACAGGCTCGAATTCCTCCTCGGGGGAATCTTCCTCCTCTCCATCCTTGATCATACCAGCAAGCTTTTCAGTAACACCTCCAAGCTCTGGAACCCGCACTGGGCAAGGAAAGGGCAACTGCTCAAGGACCTCGGGAAACTCATCCTGGATGGCCTCCACAGCAGCGTCCCAGCCTTCCTTATAGCTAACAGGATGAAGAAGGGCGTCATGCTCCACCATCAAGTCTTTGAATTCTTGAGTGTCCATCCAGCCATCAAAGGCTTTTTCCTTCTGCGCCTTCAAGATGACATTTTCAGCCCGGGCCGTCTCCAGGTCAGAAGTGGAAGAGGCCAATTGAGCTTCAAGGGCCTCAATTTTTTGATTGGCCTCCTCCAACTTCTTGTTGGCATCTTCCAGGCCAACCTTCCAAGCCTTGGCTTGGTGAATAGCCCCTTGAAAATGGGCGTTAGCCTGCAGGAGAAAACAGCAAAGGTTTAGAAAAGAAAGAAAAGAGAATTGTAAAAAGCATAAGTAAAGTACATACCGTCGCCAGAGCTTGGGCTCCAAACAGCTCATTCCCCTCCAAGTCCTGTTGGAGGACAAAATCTTGATAATCCACCGGGGAAATGGAATGCTTAGACCATTCCTTGGACAGGGCCGTGCTGCCCACAATTGAGTCCTTGCCCCGGATCCCCCAAGCAGGTTGAAAGTAGGCACCTGGCCTCTACTTGGTGCGCAGAACTTGGCTGGGGCCTTCCTCATCTGGCTCCGTCGCCTGAAGAAGGAACTCCGGGAAGCGGTCACCCAGTCGAGGGTCCTTAAAGATCTTCCCGGCCCTCTTCATCCTGGTTGTCTCCAGGTCCTTCGGCTTGGTAGCCTCCTCAATTTTCTCAGCCACTGCGAGAAACAAAGTCAGTTGAAAATCAATGAAATAAAAGTGCAGGAAATAAAGGAGATAAGAAAGGGAACTTACTTTTCTTATTAACGGGCGAAAGGCCGCGTTCTACCAGGACGGTCTCCCGGATAAGGTCCCAACAATGGGAAGTGCCGTTGTCTTGCGTAAGGAGGTTGAAACCTCTAGCTTCCTCCTCAGACAAAGTTATGTCATTCGGGCTCCCGTCTACGGCCAGCCCAAAGGATGATCGAAACAGGGAGCCCCAATCTCCACCTTCCCAAATAACAAACAAAAAATCTTTCTTCCACCCCAAGTTGTTGTCAGGGATGGACTTCCCATTTACGATATGGGGGATAGTGGGGCGCTGGTTGATAGAAACCCAACCCGGACTTTTATCAGGGCTGTTTTTAAACTGAAAAATCTTCCTGAAGACAGCAACAGATGTGGGGACGTTGTGCTTGGCGCATTGCGACAGATAACACAAAATCAACCTCCAGGAATTAGGGGGAAGTTGGCAAGGGCTGATGCCCACATCAGCCAGTAACAAAGTAATGAATGGATGAAAAGGGAGTCTAATACCTGCCCTCAGAGTATCCCTATAGACGCATAGCGCGTCCTTCTTCCACTGACAGGCCCTGTCGGCCGGACCCGTAAGAACCAGCTTAAAAGGCTCCTTGATTTTGAAGCAGCTGCTCAACTTTTCCAGCTCCTTGGGATCCCGTAAAGCACTGATATGATCGTGCGCGTCCAGATGCGCATCAGACGGATACTCGTCCCCTCGAGTGTTGATCATGTCGATTAAGGAAGTATACCTCGATCGAATAGGAAAATCATTGGACTTTCTAGCCACGTTCATCTTGGCCAAACGAGTCATTCTTTTGTCAGCCATCTGAAAAAAAAAGTATGAGGCACGTAAATAGGCTATCTTAAAATGGCACACAATGGAAAAATAATGAAAATCAAAGGGAGGAATCTTACCTGAAGAAGCACTCCTGAAAAAAGGCTTTGAGCTCCGACTTGCTGTTATTCCTCTGAGAATCTTAGCAGGAAGATGAAGAAGAAAACTAAGAAATGAGAAAGTGAGGAGTAATAGCCTTTCCTCATTCCTTTATATAAGAGGAAAAGGAAGTTGTAGGGACGAAAAGCCCATTGAGGACAAAAGCCCATAAGAAAAAGCCCATAAGAAAAAGCCCAGAAAAAAGAATATTCCAGAATATTCCAAGGAATTCTAGAGCATTCTTAACAGGGTGTATTAAGCCCAGATCAATAAAAGAGGCCCAATAAGATTTGAAAAGGCCCAATAAAAGAGGCCCAATAAGATTTGGAAAAGCCCAAAAATAGAGGCTCAGAAAAATTTAATAAGGCCCAACAAAAAAGGCTAGGCCCAAATCCAATTAGGATTTGGAAAATACAATACCCTAAATTAAAGCTAAATAAAGAAGGCTAGTGGAAGACCAGGAACCAGGTCGAAATCCAGGTCGTGAATCCTGCCCGAAATCTTTCGAGCAGACACCCGAAAATAGCGGGTAAAAAAGACCAGAATCCAGGTCGAAATCCAGGTCGTGAATCCTGCCCGAAATCTTTCGAGCAGACACCCGAAAATAGCGGGTAAAAAAGACCAGAATCCAGGTCGAATTCCAGGTCGTGAATCCTGCCCGAAATCTTTCGAGCAGACACCCGAAAATAGCTGGAATAAAGGAACTGAATTGAGGTCGAAGTTTCGACCAGGAATGAGGTCGAATAAAACCAAGCATCTTTCAAAAAATAGGGATTAAAAACCCAGGTCGAAGTTCGACTAGGATCCTGGTCGAATTCCAGGTCGTGGATCCTAGTCGAAATCCTTCGACCAGGAAGCAAGAAAACCAAAGAATTTTCGAACAGGATTCATGTCGAAATATCGACTAGAATCCTAGTCGAAATCCTAGTCGATAGGCTTATAAAAATAAAAAAAATAAAAAAAAAAAGAAAAGGGGGTTGAATTTTCGACCTCGATCCAGGTCGAATTTTCGACTAGGATCCTGGTCGAATTCCAAGTCCTAGATCCAGGTCGAAATTTCGACTAGGATCCTGGTCGAATTCCAGGTCCTAGATCCAGGTCGAAATTTCGACTAGGATCCTGGTCGAATTCCAGGTCGTGGATCCTAGTCGAATTCCTTCGACCAGGATGACAAGGCTGGCCCCATTTTTCGACTAGGATCCTGGTCGAAATTTCGACCTGGATCCTGGTCGAAAAAAGGGCTGGAAATTTGAAAATTCCAGAAAATAAGGAAAAATCCCAGAAAATTCCAGAAAATTAGGGAAAATTCCAGAAAATAAGGAAAAATCCCAGAAAATTCCAGAAAATTAGGGAAAAATTCCAGAAAATAAGGGAAAAATCCCGGAAATAAGGGAAAAATTCCTGGAAATTAAGATAATTCCTGAATAAAAGGAAAAATTCGTTGTAAATGTGTAGGTCGCTCCACACTTTACGGAAAAACGAGACCCTGTAAGGGAACCAATAGACTTAACTTCTGCGAAACCTAATCAATGTTTCCCACAAGTTGGGGGGCAAATGATAGGGATAAATAAATTATGTTTGTATAATTAAATACTGCATTAATTATACAAACTGTGGGCTGCCAGGCCCAATAAAAAGATATATGATACTCAGACCAGAAAGGTTAAGCCTGAGGGACCAGATCAGGCCTGATGGAATAAAAAAGGCCCAAAAGCCCTAATTATTAATTAATTTCGTAATTAATTAATAAGGGACAAATCAGATGTTGAAAAGAGTCCCGATAAGGATATAAATCCTTGGAGATTAGCCTCAAGGGGACCTAAAAGGATAAGGAATCAGTTTCCTACTATCTAGGACTTCAAAGTCCATTCTAATTATGAGACTTGCCCACCAAGTCTCCTATACCAAGTCCAATTCAAGGACTCCCAACATCTATATAAGGGGTCTCACCCCCACCAATCAGAACTACGTTTTTTGGCTTGATTTTCTAATTCACAGAGATACGTAGGCATCTCGTAAAGGCAGATTGAGTCACGAAACACGAGAGCAGCCATTAAAGGCCTTGAGCTCCCGAATCTTAGTATTAAATACAGCAAGTAATAACCTTGGTTTTTTAGCCATAACAAAAAGGGTCATAAGCCCTCGAATGAATATTCAAATAATATTCAGATTAATAAATAAAAGGAGTCATAATTCCCCGAATGAAAATTCAAAATAATATTCATTTAATATAAAGGAGTCATACGCCTTCGAATAATATTCGAAATAATATTCAATAATAAAATAAAGTTAAAGTTATCGAATAAACCTTATTCGATTAATAGTTTGGAAAACTATAACCATATATATATATATAAATATATATATATATATATCCATATCCATATATACAAAATCTACTCGGGATCCTCGACTCCCGGTTTTAGAAAATATTTTCACCTTTGGGTCCCTATACTAAAGGTATATGCAAGTTACCGCTATCCTCTAGCATAGGTATTATCAACTGAACCAACAGATATATATTTCAAGAATATGAAACAGGCATGCATATATACCATATCACATGCTACAATATATCGCAAGAATTTGCTAAATAACCAATATGCATTTATCGCAAGATCATGCATATACAAATGTATACATCACAACAACAGTATAACGGATAGAATACTTGCCTGAGCGACTCGGGGTGATAAAAGGCTCGGGACGAGTCTGGTAACCTATAAACAACAAGTAAGTTGGAATTAAACCAAAATCACTTGTAAATCTATACTTTAACTAACTTAGACTCTAACGCTTGTTTTGCGCTCACTGATTTGCTTAAGTCACTCGGGTACCCTCGGGTCCACCATTTTTAATAATTTAACCTTTATGAGTTTTAAAGCGATTCCTTCGCGAGTGTCTTATCAACTGCCTAACACACTTACCATAAATGTTTCATACATTAATTAACCCTTTTTGGTCTTTAACCTATGTTTCAAAGTAAGGCGAGGGAAAAAGTTTCGTTCGCGAAACGCCGTTACTTGAAACGGTCGTTTCTCCTAAACCGTGCATCGGAATCGAACGAACTACATATCAAAACGAAGCTCGTAACATGAGCTATCTAAACATGGCAGTGGTCATAAACTAGCAGGGGGTTCTCGGGTCCTAATGTTATGCACAAAAACAGTCCAAAGAAAATCGGACGTTACGACGGCTATGTTTACGCGATTTCCAAATTTTAAACCATTCAAAACCAACCACAAACCAACCTCAAATCCAACATACAACCAACATCCATCCTTATCACATCATAACAACCCCAACCCATTCAATTTAATCATTCATACTTATGCCTAAACTTAACTTTAATCATACTTAAGTTCTTTTAAATCAAAACCACAACATTTACCATTCCATTTCACTACCATTTGAAATCCCAAACTCTAAATCACAACAACAAGCTACAATATCATCCTACTAATCAAAATCATCTTATAATATATAGGAATCTAGGGTTTGGAGATGGTATACCTTCCTTGAAGTGGTGGGAGGAGCTAGGAAGCCTTAAGAAGCTTTGAGAAGTCTTAAGAATGCTTGGATCTTCAAGAAAAACAAGAAAAATTTCAAGTTAAAAACTTGAAAACACTATTCATTGTCTTCTTCTTTGATTAAATGAAGAAGATTGAGAAGGAATTAATGGCTTAAACTCATGATATAGTCCTAACTAAGCATGAAGATGATTAGGGAATTATCTTACCAATTTAGGAGGCTTGGATCTTGAGTTTTGAAATTCTTTGCCTTTAAAATGCTAAAAAGCCGAGAGCTCTTCAAGAACAAGCCTTGGTTGCTTTTTGATTTTTGATGAAAATGATTTTACTTGGCTTGGTTGACTTGTTTTTGTGTTTGCTTTAGTCAATTACCTTCTTGCCCTTGAATTTGTGTGGTTCTCATTCAACCACACCTCCTTCCTTCCCATGTCATGCTTGTGTCATCCTCATGATGTCATCCTCCCTTCCTTGTCCTCTTTCTATTGGTTGGATGACATCATTCCCACTAATCCCTTTGATTAACTTCCTAATCGTTTGCCTAATGACCGCTGATCTGTTATACGGTTCGCTTAACTTTCGTTCTCGTTTATCGTTTGAAGGATCATACCCGGGATCTTATTACTTAGGTTCCCTTAACCTTTCTCAATACATTATATTCCTTTTTATGATCCTCTATTATAATCCTTTAATTTAAATCCTTTTTATCCTGTTACCTTATACTCAATTCTCTCCGTATCTTGTGGATTTCCGGGAAAAACCAAAGTGTTCGGAATTGGATTCTGACGATCTTTACATACACTTATATACTTCATAGAGTACTAATAATATCCCAAAATATCCATAACAGAACCCCTACATAGTGTGGCGTGAAAAGTTTTCTCATTCAGCTAAAACACTATTCACAAGGGTTACAAAAAGTTGAAAATTTTGGGGTTATTACAGTCTCCCCTCCTTAAAAGGATTCCGTCCCGGAATCAAACAGAAAACAAATGGGGGTACTTTTCTAGCATTGTGCTCTCTAGTTCCCAAGTTGATTCTTCCACGTTATGATTCTGCCATAGTACTCTGACTAGCTTGATCACTTTGTTCCGAAGCACCTGCTCCTTCTTATCCATAATCCTTACTGGCTTCTCCACGTAAGTTAGATCTGGCTGCATATCCACCTGCTCGTACTCCACTATGTGTCTGGCATCCCGATGATACCTCCTTAGCATTGACACATGGAACACATTATGAACTTGTTGCAAATTAGGGGGTAGGGCTAGCTCGTAATCTAACTTTCCAATCCGTCTTAATATCTCAAAAGGTCCAATGTATCTTGGGCTTAGTTTTCCTTTCTTTCCGAACCTCATTAATCCCTTCCAAGGGGATACTTTCAACAATACTAAGTCCCCTACTTCATATTCCTTGTCCTTTCGGGCTAGGTCTGCATATTTCTTCTGTCTGTCTTGGGCTGCTACAAGTCGCCCTCTGATAAGATCCACTATATCTTTGGTCCTTTGGACCACTTTGGGTCCGAGCATCTTCCGCTCTCTTACTTCATCCCAGTATAAGGGAGATCGACACCTTCTTCCGTACAGGGCCTCATAAGGCGGCATTCCGATGCTAGCATGAAAGCTATTATTATAAGAAAACTCGATCAACGGCAAGTGATCATCCCAACTTCCTTTAAGGTCTATTGCACAGACTCTCAACATATCTTCTAGTGTCTGGATGGTCCTTTCACTCTGCCCATCCGTCTGGGGATGGTATGCGGTACTCATATTTAACTTGGTCCCTGCACATTCCTGAAAGCTCCTCCAAAATCTGGAGTTGAACCTGGGGTCTCGGTCTGAGACAATGGACGCTGGGACTCCATGTCGCGTCACTATTTCCTTAAGGTAAATGTCCACCAGTCTATCGACTGTGTATCTCTCATTGATAGGAATGAAATGAGCTGACTTTGTCAGTCGGTCTATAATTACCCAAATGGCGTCGTGATTGGCTTTCGTCCTTGGCAAGCCTACAACAAAATCCATCGCTATATATTCCCATTTCCATTCGGGAATCTCCAGGGGTCGCAAATGTAACACCCCCAGATCCGGGGTCGGGAATCCGGGTTGTCACGGTCTTTCTTTCCACAATATCACTTTACTTAATTAATAATAAATACCCTCATGCTGTGACCCCACACTAACACACACCACAACTCGTTATAGTCTCAGAGATGAAATTGAAATAAGTACAAGTCTTTGAATCCACAATTTAAAATTATTACAACCCAAAATGATTACTTGATAATTTACAGTTAATTGCCATTATCTGCCACAAGTTATAATTATACATAATTGGATTCTCAAAAGTAGATGGTCTAAACTACAATGGATCTACCTCTGCAGCTATAGCAGCTACAATATCAGCGGGAAGACGCGGGACGCTTCCCACGCGCTTGCGCTGGGTCTGCTGGAGTCTGGCCATCTCTCCTAACTGTTGTTGTGTGATGAAGAAATAAAGCAAGAGTGAGCCTTACAGCTCGCAAGATAATATGTATAGTGATAACAATAATATAAGTATCTAAATGGATACTTAATAGCATCTCTATCATATGCAAGATAATTACTTGCTAGATATAAGTAAAAACAAGGAATGAAGCTACCAATACTTCACCACACTTATATCATATAAAGTTACTTGAACTGCCATCGTTCAAAGTATTATAAGTTTTAAGAAAAGCATCCCATAGATGAGACCACAAGTTAAGACTTGAATAGATTCAATCTTTGAAATATTATTGAATGAAAAAGTTATGAGATACTTTATTTAGTCCCGATATATATATATCCACATATATATATCCCTTTAAACATTTCCTGGAACCTCTGTTATGCAAAGTATGAACAGAGTTTGAAACATCCAATGAATTTTGGAAAGGAAAAGAATTTTGGCATAAACCCGATATCTCGCTGATCAGGCAAAGATACCAATAAGTAACCTTTTCTACTAGTAGATGGACGAATTCCCCACTGGTCATCACCCTGGTCATAATTAAGACCTATGCTGGACTGCCACTCAGCCACCTATGCATTTGATGGACTCCCACTGAGCCACTTACACAATAATAGACCGTACCTCGGCCTGTCGCTTATGCCGACTCAATGAGAGGGGCTTACTTCCCGAACGTTGGGCAAGTAATCAATTCATTTACCAAATCTGCAACCTTGTTGCGAGTATAAAATACACCACAGAGCCGTATTTCCCAGGTTTTGAGCGAGTATTTAAATCCCCTTTAAAAAGGAAGATCTTAAATATAAAAATGAGTTTTGGGATCCGCTCTGACTTGTAAAAATTATTTTGAAGACTCGAAAACACTTTAAAGAGTGTTTGGAGTAAGGCTGATTTAATGAAGTAAATCAGTCCCCAGAATATTAGAAAATATCTGAATATTATTAATTAAATAATATTCCCATAAAGAATAGTCTTTATAAAAATAATTGAAGTAGATGTATTAAAATTTATACTTGAAACGAGTATTAAATAACCAAAGATATACTTATATGAAAGTATTATCTTTATTTGAATAATCGAAAATAAGTTTGATTATTAACACCTTATTCTTTAATAAAATAAAGAATATATTTCAGCAAATAATCGGAGTCATAGATCCTCAAATGAATATTCAAATAATATTCAATAAATAAAATAAGTTGAGTCATAATACCTCGAATGAATATTATAAATAATATTCATTAAATAAAATAAAGGAGTCATACATCCTCAAATGAATATTCAAATAATATTCAATAAATAAAATAAGCTGAGTCATAATACCTCGAATGAATATTATAAATAATATTCATTAAATAAAATAAAGGAGTCATACATCCTCAAATGAATATTCAAATAATATTCAATAAATAAAATAAAGTTTAAAGTTATCGAATAAACCTTATTCGATTAATAGTTTGGAAAACTATAACCATATATATATATATATAAATATATATATATATATATCCATATCCATATATACAAGATTAATCGGGATCCTCGACTCCCGGTTTTAGAAAATATTTTCACCTTTGGGTCCCTATACTAAGGGTATGTGCAAGATACCGCTATCCTCTAGCATAGGTATTATCAACTGAACCAACAGATATATATTTCAAGAATATGAAACAGGCATGCATATATACCATATCACATGCTACAATATATCGCAAGAATTTGCTAAATAACCAACATGCATCTATCGCAAGATAATGCATATACAAGTGTATTCATCACAACAACAGTATAACGGATAGAATACTTGCCTGAGCGACTTGGGGGTGAGAAAGGCTCGGGACGAGTCTGGTAACCTATAAACAACAAGTAAGTTGGAATTAAACCAAAATCACTTGTAAATCTATACTTTAACTAACTTAGACTCTAACGCTTGTTTTGCGCTCACCGATTCGCTTAAGTCACTCGGGTACCCTCGGCTCCACCATTTTTAATAATTTAACCTTTACGAGTTTTAAAGCGATTCCTTCGCGAATGTCTTACCAACTGCCTAACACACTTACCATAAATGTTTCATACATTAATTAACCCTTTTGGTCTTTAACCTATGTTTCAAAGTAAGGCGAGGGAAAAAGTTCCGTTCACGAAACGCCGTTACTTGAAACGGTCGTTTCTCCTAAACCGTGCATCGGAATCGAACGAACTACATATCAAAACGAAGCTCGTAACATGAGCTATCTAATCATGGCAGTGGTCATAATCTAGCAGGGGGTTCTCGGGTCCTAATGCTATGCACAAAAACAGTCCAAAGAAAATCGGACGTTACGACGGCTATGTTTACGCGATTTCCAAATTTTAAACCATACAAAACCAACCACAAACCAACCTCAAATCCAACATACAACCAACATCCATCCTTATCACATCATAACAACCCCAACCAATTCAATTTAACCATTCATACTTATGCTTAAACTTTACTTTAATCATTCTTAAGTTTCTTTAAATCAAAACCACAAATTACCATCTCATTTCACTACCATTCCAAATCTCAAACTCTAATCATAACATCAACTACAATAACATCCTACTCATCAAAATCACCTTAGAATATATATGAACCTAGGGTTTGAAAATGGTATACCTTCCTTGAAGTGGTGGGTTGAGCTAGGAAGCCTTAAGAAGCTTGGAGAAGCCTTAGGAAAGCTTGGATCTTCAAGAAAAACAAGAAAAAGTTCAAGTTAAAACTTGAAAACACTATTCATTGTCTTCTTCATTGATTAAATGGAGAAGCTAGAGAAAGAATTAATGGCTTAAACTCATGATATAGCCATAACTAAGCATAAAGATGGTTAGGGAATTTTCTTACCAATTAAGGATGCTTGGATCTTGATTTTGAGAATTTTTATCTTTGAAAAAAGTGAAAAGCCGAGAGCTAGGTGAGGAACAAATGCCTTGGCTGATTTTTTGATTCTTGATGAAATGATTTGCTAGCTTGGTTGGCTTGGTTTTGTTTTTGATTTAGCAAATTACCACCTTGCCCTTGAATTTGTGTGGTCCTTAATCAACCACACCTCCCTTCTTCCATGTCATGCTTATGTCACCCTTATGATGTCATCCTCCCTTCCTTGTCTCCTTTCTATTGGTTGGATGACATCATTCCCATTAAACCCTTTGATTAGCTTCCTAATCGTTTGCCTAATGACCGCTGATCTGTTGTACGGTTCGCTTAACTTTCGTTCTCAGTTTATCGTTTGAAGGATCATACCCGGGATCTTATTACTTAGGTTCCCTTAACCTTTCTCAATACGTTATATTCCTTTTTATGATCCTCTATTATAATCCTTTAATTTAAATCCTTTTTATCCTGTTACCTTATACTCAATTCTCTCCGTATCTTGTGGATTTCCGGGAAAAACCAAAGTGTTCGGAATTGGGTTCTGACGATATTTACATACACTTATATACTTCATATAGTACTAATAAAATCCCAGAATATCCATAACAGAACCCCTATATAGTGTGGCGTGAAAAGTTTTCTCATTCAGCTAAAACACTATTCACAAGGGTTACAAAAAGTTGAAAAATTTTGGGGTTATTACAGTCTCCCCTCCTTAAAAGGATTCCGTCCCGGAATCAAACAGAAAACAATTGGGGGTACTTTTCTAGCATTGCGCTCTCTAGTTCCCAAGTCGATTCTTCCACATTATGATTCTGCCATAGTACTCTGACTAGCTTGATCACTTTGTTCCGAAGCACCTGCTCCTTCTTATCCATAATCCTTACTGGCTTCTCCACGTAAGTTAGATCTGGCTGCATATCCACCTGCTCGTACTCCACTATGTGCCTGGCATCCCGATGATACCTCCTTAGCATTGACACATGGAACACATTATGAACTTGTTGCAAATTAGGGGGTAGGGCTAGCTCGTAAGCTAACTTTCCAATCCGTCTTAATATCTCAAAAGGTCCAATGTATCTTGGGCTTAGTTTCTCTTTCTTTCCGAACCTCATTAATCCCTTCCAAGGGGATACTTTCAACAGTACTAAGTCCCCTACTTCATATTCCTTGTCCTTTCGGGCTAGGTCTGCATATTTCTTCTGTCTGTCTTGGGCTGCTACAAGTCGCCCTCTGATAAGATCCACTATATCTCTGGTCCTTTGGACCACTTCGGGTCCGAGCATCTTCCGCTCTCCTACTTCATCCCAGTATAAGGGAGATCGACACCTTCTTCCGTACAAGGCCTCATAAGGCGGCATCCCGATGCTAGCATGAAAGCTATTGTTATAAGAAAACTCGATCAACGGCAGGTGATCATCCCAACTTCCTTTAAGGTCTATTGCACAGACTCTCAACATATCCTCTAGTGTCTGGATGGTCCTTTCACTCTGTCCATCCGTCTGGGGATGGTACGCGGTACTCATATTTAACTTGGTCCCCGCACATTCCTGAAAGCTCCTCCAAAATCTGGAGTTGAACCTAGGGTCTCGGTCTGAGACAATGGACGCTGGGACTCCATGTCGTGTCACTATTTCCTTAAGGTAAATGTCCACCAGTCTATCGACTGTGTATCTCTCATTGATAGGAATGAAATGAGCTGACTTTGTCAATCGGTCTATAATTACCCAAATGGCATCGTGGTTGGCTTTCGTCCTTGGCAAGCCTACAACAAAATCCATCGCTATCTGTTCCCATTTCCATTCGGGAATCTCCAGGGGTCGCAAAAGTCCACTGGATCTCTGGTGCTCTGCCTTTACTCTTTGGCAAGTCAAACACTTGTTTACCCATTCTGCTACGTCCCTCTTCATGTTGGGCCACCAGTAATATTCCTTCAAATCCCTATACATCTTGGTACTTCCCGGGTGAATGGAATACCTTGAACTATGGCTTTCATCCAAAATCTCATCTTTGAGTTCTTGAACATTCGGAACCCAAATTCGGTAGGAATACCTCATTATCCCTTTATCATCTTTCTCAGTATGGATCTCCTCTCCAGTCATTGACTTTCTGTCTTCATTCATTATTTTCTCTTGGCACAATCTGATCTTTTCCAATAATTCTGGCTGCATTGAGATCTCAAAAGCTTTTCAGTTCCGGTTCCGGTTACCTTTACCTCTATTTCCATTTTCTCAAAATCCCTTATCAACTCTTCCGAGGTCGTTATCATTCTGAGTCTTTCCTTTCTACTAAGGGCATCAGCCACCACATTGGCTTTCCCTGGATGATAGAGAATCTCACAATCATAGTCCTTGATTAGTTCTAGCCATCTCCTCTGGCGCATGTTGAGCTCTTTCTGCGTAAATATGTACTTGAGGCTCTTATGGTCTGTGAAAATCTCGCACTTCTCTCCATACAAGTAGTGCCTCCAAATTTTTAAAGCAAATACAATTGCTGCGAGCTCGAGGTCATGAGTAGGATATCTAACCTCGTATTCCTTCAGTTGTCTCGACGCATACGCAATGACTTACCGTGCTGCATAAGCACACATCCTAATCCTTTGTGCGATGCGTCACTATATATCACAAAATCTCCTTTTCCATCGGCAATGCCA